>NW_019101004.1:0-19391 GCF_001856785.1 Myzus persicae | reverse complement strand
AAATATTGTTAAGCGCTGATAAGAGATAAGGACCAAGCCACACACCCCGGGGCGCAACCTGTCGTGTCGGAAAACATCGACGCCCGACGGGGCGACGCGAATACGCGATTCCGATCACGGCGTATGCGGCGGCGGCAGTAGTGTGCAGTACACTCCCTCCTCAGGCGCAATCGTTACCCCACTGCCGCTCCGGACGTCTTCATCGTCTGCAGTCGATCTGTCTGCTCCGATTTGTATTTGCTATTCATTAATATTATTTGGTGCCTTATTGGTCCCCCCCCAGTCGGTAGTCACTACTTACCGGTTTAGTACGGTAGTAGCCGTCGAGTAGACCCGTCCTACGTTTTGGGCTTGTCGGTACCCGCTTGTGCGTGTCGCCTCCCAACACTCGCCCGTCGTTATAAATACCAAAAATAGACGTGCGCGATCGATTATTATAATATGCCGTGTAGCGGACGATCCGAAATGTGTCGAATACATCGAAATTAACCTGCGTTTAGACCTTGAACGGTTGTGCGTATTGTTATTTGTTATCATCGCACAAACAATTCGATTAAACCCGTCGCAAATAATAATAAAACTACATATTTACTCGGTCGTGCCATACACATAATAGGTACTTATATTATAATATTTCGTAGTATAAAAAAAAATGTATAAATTATGCAAGAGTATTGCACTTGTCAATTTTGTGCGAGTACTGCATTCTGCGACCATGTGCAATCTACTCGGTACTCGATAACAATAATTTTATTTATATTTTAGTAAAATACGCCCGAGTTGTTTTTATAATTATTGCGAATCGCTCCTATTAATCAGTGCAGTTTGTATGTTATAACTCGATTAATGTTTTTTTATTTTTAAATTGTGTTTGTAGTTTGAGCGATTCTTTTGACATTTATGGGATGTAATTCGAGCAAAAGTACGTCTAAAGCTGTACACAAAAAAAAAATACTACCCATCATGAGCTTCCTGCCGTCCAGCAATGTAAGAGTAATAATACAATTTTTCGTCTCTTGAGGCGTTCATTAAAAACACGAACAATTAGTCTATAAGTCACAAATTTGCAATGTGTAGTTGAAAGTTTTAAAATGCACTCCATCATCCGTGCACACGAAAACTTAAAATGCATTACGTTGTGTGTGTAATGTAATAAAATTCCATATAGTGTAGGTGTAGGGATTTAAGTGTAACCTTTCTATACCTTATTCAATTTGACAATTTATAATAAATTCCAACTTGTGTTTTTTTATTTTTCAAAGTTATACAAAATTTAAAATAGATTTTATTAGGTACATAATATACTATACCTACCTATCTAGATTTTGTCATTTTCATTAAATCTTACAATTTAAAATATTATTCTATTGTTATTGAAAATTATTTCCTGTTCATTTTATTTTATCATCATTACACGTTACAACATTATATATTTTGTAATCGTTTGAGTTATTATAATTCATAACCATTGTTATAAAGCATGTTTATGTGAATACAAAACAATATACCCATTTAAGCATACTAATATAATATCAGTGGGTATGGGTTTCATTATCCTTTGTGAATGAATCATTGAAATTCTCGTATATTATTCAGTTTTATCTTTTTAACTAACATTTCACAGATTACATTTCAAGGTTTTTGTTCTGGAGACATGTGTCAACTCGATAAACAATAGAAAGTGAAGAAAACAACATAATAGTATAATAGAAGAGTTTATTCTTTTCTATAAAAAAATTTCCTTGGTGACTTTCATATTTTCAAGTGTTTATTAAAGCAATAAAGCCAAATAAGTTAAATTACAGGTACATCAACAAACCAAATAAATATTGCAACTAATCCGTTATGGCATTATCTAACATGCTAATCAGCCATAGATATATTTATGTATATGATTACTAACATTACACTGTTAAGGTTAACAATATTAAAACAAAATCGAGGAGTTGTTTATATTATCAGTTTTGTTTCCATTGGTAGTAATACATTTTCATTTTTTGTTGTTGGGGGAAAGAGAAAAATAAAAATAAATAATGATGACGCATCATCCCTTTTCCGAGATCATTTCTACCCTCCCCAGCTTGGTTAGTACTTGGTATTGATCCAATCTACTGAGCATGTCCAGTAGTTGAGTTGCATGCACATAGCACCTTACCAACCCCCCTGGCTTTCATAATAGGTATTCGATTGCAGTGGATGTATATTTTCGCGTTGTTTTTTTACATTTAATTTCTAATGTGCATGCATTATTTATTGCTAAATGCCTCATTACATTTAAATCAAAAGGTTGCATTAAATCAAAAAAAAAAAAACGTTCTAAATAAAATAAATATCACAACATTTTAATACGATATTTTGGTTGATTAATAATAAACAGAGCGTGCTGCAGTATTATATTATATAAACGTGTACATTGTTAAATCACGTGTTAAAATAAGACAAATGAATCATACGTGATAGTTTATTTAATAGTTTAAAATATAACTTATCGAACAATAAATCAATAGTTGTTGACAGCTTTAACATTGAGTTTTTCGTATATTATTGTGTTAAAATTCCCTATAAATAGCATTTCTGCCTGCAGTAGTAAACAAACATACCTATACAGTATACATATTGTTAAACTATGTTGCAAAATATTATGCACTTATCAGATTTGCATTAGACAAGACACTTCAAGAAAATATTACAAAATAACTACAAAATAATGGTAATATCATTAAATCTAAAAGAATTATTATTTTTTTAAATGTTCAATAACTTATGATTTATTAATAAGTAGTTAATTTAATACACGAAACAGTATTATACCGTGTTTGTTTTCGTTCATCCCCGCTTAGTATATAGGTAGGATTGGCGCAATTAAATCAAACGCTATAGTCCAACAAAAAAAGAAATACCGTATTATTATAATATTTAGTAATGCATTAATTAATAAATATTATATTTTATTAAACAAAATTCCAAACAAGCTTTTAAAACTGCAAACATTTAGGGGAAGTTAACATTTATAGTTACGTCAATGCGTACATTATGGTTACACTATAGTGAAATGTCGAAACTTATTTTGTCTTCTCTCTCCAATCTATGCGCAATATGACGATTTTACATTCAACTAATCTTGAGTTGTTAGCTTTAATATTTGAGTGAATTGACCTAGTGACGAATGTTAAGTTAAGAACATGACCTTTGTTTGTACGTTAGCTTTATTTGCATACAAATTGAAATATCCAAACAATGCAGACTTTCAAACATAGATAACGTTCTCAACTCTTAAGTTAATTGGTCAATTTAGGCTAATTGGTCAATTCAATAATATTAAAGCAGACAGAAAAATATTGGTTTTATTGTACCCAAATATGCTCGTGGGTAAGAGAAAACTAATGTTGATCTGACATCTTAGAATGATGCCACACCCGCCGTGGTGTCTACTTTTTACAATTTATAAACGTTTGAGGTTTGACATCACAATTTTATGTTCAGTAGTTTTAGTTTTGCGTTATAACCTTAATAGTAAAGAGAATTTACCTATTATCAAACTTTAAGAATATTATATCTTTTTCGTGATATTTTTAGGATATTTTAATTTTTAAGCGAGTTATGAGTAATAATCTAAAATATTACAATTACAGAATTCACATAACTTGTTTAAGAATTAAAATATAAAAAACCAATGTTCTTACCTTTAAGTATGACTATAGCCTATAGGTAAATTCACTATATTATTGAACCTCACCACATGAAATTGGACCTGCTGAACACAAATTTACCATGCGTTTGATTTTTTAAAAATATTATTTTCTTACTCAGATTTTAAAATAGTACGAAATCGAACAACAATTTTTTTTATAATTTTACGTTTAGACATATAGCTCCATAATACAGTGACATTTTTGAAAATATTTATAACTAATAAGAAAAAAGTTATTGACTAAGACAAATAATATATTATGGTGAGTGATGACTTGTACTGGTGTCTGTAAGACAAGCTTTAAAATAGTACCTACCTACCTATCAATACTTTTTTTCAAATTACTACTTTAAGGTACACGATGAATCGACGATTTTTTCTATCTTTATAGTTACACTTATGTATTAATCGTGATACCAAAATTCTTTTGTTTTTTAAAACAAAAAATCATTATATTACAATTCTTAATGGACTATACCTAGATATAATTTAAAGAAGGTAGAATACAACAAATAATTTTGCGCATGTTGATACAATATTAAATGATTATTGCACTCCAAATTATATTATATGGTTATTTGTAATAATATGTACATTTAAATCTATTATCTATAAATATAATCATTGGAATATTGGATGATAATTTCATTAACAGTTATTTAAATATGATGATGTTTTGACCTGTAGTACGCGTGTTGTTGGATAAGTAATTTGATATACATTTTAGTACCATACAAACAACAGATAAAAATTAAAAATGATTTCATCATTCATATTACCTCTGTTATTGTGAGTTGTGACCATTACTTTCTATGTTTTTTTCTTATCCGGTTCACGAATGTATAGGTACTAAGGTTTATAATATTACAATGAATAATAATCAATCGGAACATTGATTCCCGGTATTGGGCAATGGCCAATGAGTATTCGTCTTGTTTGGTTCGCAACGCCTATTAACTAATTTCTACGGAAATTTTGTTGAGAGAAAACAATTTTAGCGGTGTATTTATAGGCACCGTGTATTTTCGATTTCAATTTGAAAATTAGTTATATATCTGTAATTTTAATTGCGTATCTTGGTAAAAATAACGCTTTATTCTTTTAGTTTTTAAAGTATAATATTAATACACTTTGTAGATTTTGGAGTCGTTTTGAATAAATTATAATTTTATAGTATAAAATATATACTATGAATTATATTAATAACTTATGTAGTTAAGTGATATATTTATGAAAGTTTCTTCGAATATAGTGTTTGTATTATTTCTACAGGTGCATATAGGTACTAAATAAATAAGAATTTACACATTTGGTGTAGCCGTTACAGGTAATAACTTATGAGACGTATAAAATATAGATGGGTGGATCGCTAAATTGTCGCAAACCAATTCAAAATTAATTGACATTTTTAAGTATTCGAACCTCCTTGGTTTTTTTTTATGTAATAGGGAAGTTAACATCTCCCAAAATGATACACAAATGCACTACTTTTTGAGTATTTACTTATAATTATTTATTGTGCTAACGTTTAAAAATAGAATAAAGGTATGGCCTGACTAGTGGGTACCTGATAAAAAACAAATTTTCTAAAATTGTTTAGTCTTTAGAAATATACTAAACACACTGATGACTGATAACTATACATTTAAACATCTCAACAATTTTGAGTATAAACGTTACGAAATATAGGTACCAATATGTATTTATTAAATAAAATAGATAATGTTCTTCTTATTATTATTTTTAAACCATAACAATTTGTACAGAGATAAATGCTGTGCTGATGTCCTTCATCCTCTTAATTAATACTAGTTCAGTTTAAATTGCTTTTATAAAATACAGTTTAAGTAAATTGTTTCTGTGGTATAATGTAGTCAAGTTCACCTAGTTACACTTACCTTATATATACAATTGACATAGGTATACCTCTTCAAGCCTAGTTTGTAAATTACAAATATATTTAGTATGCCCTTATTAAATTATTAAAACATAATTGAGGTCATTGACAGTGTCACAGTGACTTGCTAATCTAATTCTCTCTTATGGAATAGGGAACGGGAATGGCCTCATGTTTACAATAAATCATGCCTATATTATACACATCCATGACCATATGGTGTTCCAGTGTATTGCATAATATTTCTCACACTTGTATATTGTATAATATTATATTATCATCAATGTTGTACAATTGAATTATTGCTTAATGTATTTTATTTTAGGCTAATCAATACCAAAAAAAGCAAGTACCGGCAACCAAAGGATTAGCATCCTCTTTTGGATTCAAAAAGACAACACAAACCAATAAGATCAGACCAATATCAGCTCCTATTCAATTTGTCGAAAAACCAAACAATTTTGAATCTAAAATGTTACCCAAACCAATGTCAACACCCGTGGAAAAATGTTCAAGAAGTATACCTAAAAGTAATACACCTTCTCCCAACAGGTTTGTTTCTTTACTATATTATTGAATTATTATTATATATATTATTATTATTATTGCATTTTTTTTTTATATAGGTTTGGATTTTGTAAACCAGCAACAAAACTTGTTCAACCCACAACACAAGTAACAAAAAAAGTAGAAGTGGAAAGAAGAAGTCAATCTGAACCACAAAAAAGGGAAATTCCTAAACTTTTATCAAGTGGAACAAAAATTGCTGTGTCCAGAGTTACCTCTAGTCATTTACCTAGGCCTCAAATACCAATCAGATATCAAGTATCCAAGAGTCCCGATAAAAATGCCAAAACAGCTACCAACATGAGACTAAAGAATGAAGCAATTAAACAAATGCAACAAGGAGTAACCATTCGAAAGTTAACTGACTCTGTTGAATTTACCGAAGTAATTGCTTTTAATAGACCATCAAGGCTAACAATAAATTCAAATGCTAAAGGTTCTTTAATTAGAGAACGGGCTAATAAATATTTAAGGTTAGTAGTTAATATACTTATAAAATTATTGAATTTTTTGTGTTTCATAAAGATATTTTTATGTTAAATAGACAAGTGTCAAGTTCATCTTCAAAACATTTGACATCATCTGATGATGATTCAGATGTAAGCAGTTATGAAGAAAAACACGACAAGTAAATATGTTGTAATACGTTGATTTTAAGAGGATATCAGCAAACCATTTGTTTTTCTCTTCTCTTTGCACAACATACCGAATTTGAGTTTAATAGAATCAGTTTTGTGTTATTGGCTTTAATATTTGAGTTTACTAATCACATTTTTTTTATTAAAAAAAAATATACAAAGATACTCATAGATAACAAAAAAATTGAAATATTGTATGAAATTCTACTTACACATCTTATTTTCTAACTTAAGTTTTATAATAGATAAATTTACTTAAGCATTAATCCAACAGCATGAGATTAGTTCTGCAGTACAAAAATGTGGTATATTGTGCATGGGTCAAAAAGAGAAAACAAATAGTGCACTGACTTCCTTTTTTTTCAAACTAGGTATTTTCATGGGTGGTCAAAGTGAGGTGGGAACATTCATGTCCGGTGTAGTTTGGAGGAAGGGGGGCACAAATATTTAACCCCATTTCCTGGAAGTCATAATAAATCTTAATTCACTCCCTCATTGGTCCTTAAAAACAAAGTAAAAAAGAAATAAAAATATTAAATATATTGTTAATGAATTTCAAGTTAGTTATTTGTGTTTTATTCCCCCAATTGTAATAATATCATAACAATAAGATTAGCTCAGTGTGGGCTGCAATCAAAATAAATCTTGGTCTTAATCTGATTGTGCTCGGGATTGCTGTGTAATTTGTGTTGACAAGAGGGGACTGGGAACTTGTTGACAGTTTTATACCAATATCATAATTGGACACTGTGGATGTAAGACTCGCCCATCGTTCATGTACCTTAATGAATATTCTTCACTTGGTAAAATCTGCATCCCATAGCATTTTTTTGTTTGACAATTATATCCAATTGTATGGTGACTGACAGTTTTATATTTGAATTATTTTTAAATAGTTATCTTTAGTTCAATATTTTGGATAGTTATCTTTTATTCAATATTTTGGGCGGAGCACTGGGTTAAGAAATGTATTATTTTGTGCATCTCGGTTTATAAATAATCAAACTATTAATATAAATATATATTACTAAATTACTAATTAGTAAAAAGTTTATTTTTATTTTTAATAGAGAGGAGTTTGTAAAAGAAAAGACTGAACAATTTGATAAGAAGGATACTACATGTAGTGATGAAGAATATGGACCTGGTGAAGCATTAGCAGTAGAAGAGTTCACAGAAATGAAAGATAAAATAAATGTCATTGATAATAAATTTGGTATTTGCTTAAAATTATGTACAATTAAATGAATATGGTCTCAAATTCTCTATGTTGACTCTAAATGATTTGTTTTTTTTATAGCCAATGTTGATATGTCTATATCATTACGTGATGTATTGTTAAATATTGAAGACACAACTTTTGCCACATTAGCTGCTATGTCTTCTACAATAAGAATCGAGGATGAAACATCACCAGATGATGAATGCTTAAGTCCCACTGAATCTGAATCAGCAGAATTTCCACATAGTAAAACAGGTATATTAAATTCTGGAGAAAAAAATATACATGAAAATTGTAAACAATATAAGTATAAACAAATAATTATTTTCAGTTACACGATAGATTATTTTCTATTTTAAACCGTGCATACATTAAATAATGAACCACTTATTAATATTATATGAAAGGTGTTGTCATTACAACTAATATTTCAAAACAAATATATTTTTAAAGTGGTTAAATTCTATGTTGAAGGCTTCAAGTAATATTTAAATTTTCCAACATTATGTAATTAATAATCTAATTGATTTATTGATTACATTACTATAGAAAAAAAAGTATTTTAACTTCTCAAAATGTGTGTTATGCTTTTCATTGTAAATAAGGATTAAAGTAATTAGTTGTCATGGAAAATCTAAAATCTAACAGAGAATGGGATGGGAGTACGGTCTTTTTTATTCAATTTGATATTGCAGTTACTTTGACACTAGGCACTAGAAAAAAATCAAAGAAGTCATAAATAAAAGATAATCAAATTAATTTTTCATAGCTGTGTTAAGAAAATAATATTTTGAAATCAATTTGGGAGATTTGTTTGAACCATTCACATTTTAGTTACAAAATAATTAACCTCTCCTACCTGTTGTATGGAAAATTAAAATTGTATTGTTTAAAATCATAAAAACCCTTATATATTCATCACACAATTAACTTTTATGTAAAAAAAAAACGGCTTGACAAGTAAATACTATTATATCTACACCGGATTGTGTTTAGGGTTTAGTTATAAAAAAAAAATATTTTTTACATGCATGTATTGTCTAATGCACATGCAATAAGTATAATTCTATTTACCCTTACAGAATCTACAAATAATGATAAACGTGATTCTATGTCACCAATTTTGCGTTGCAATATCTCCAAATCTGGTTCTTTTTCATCAGACACTAGAGATTTTTTTGATGATGAGATAGCTGACCAACCAGCACTTATGTTTAGTGGACCTCCATCAGAGTCTTGCAATGCAGAAGATATTGATGATGCTATATTTCGACTTGGAAACCATTCCAGTTGTAACAAAAAATGTAATTATTTATAGATTTATTTACTTTTAAGTAAAAAATGCAGCATGGTCGATTTCAAATTTTTTATACGCATTTTTAGCCAGATCCTTGAGAAGATCACTAAGTGCTGATGGGTCCTTAAGTGAGAGTCTCAACTCTGACGACCTGATGCTTGATGTGGACTATGATCAAACAGATGATAAACTGATTGATCCTGATAACGATGACCTATTGAAAACACTGGAGAGCACCAAACAAAATTCATTTAATGAATGGAAATCTTTGACATCCTCGAGGTGGGTATTGAATAATAATTACGTATTTACGTGGTTTACATGTATGTAATGTTATGTAATTGTATAACAACCGTGTACCGTGTAGAGGTGTAATAATGTATTGTAGACTAGTACAGCAGTATACACATTACACAGTACATACCTATATAGTAGATCCAAGCGTAGCACAGTACATACGAACAAATGAGTAAAAAATTTATAATATTTGGTGGGGGGGAAAAAAATATTTCATTGTTGTAAAGAATAAAGAGAGGCAATGTTAATGACCTTGGTCGTGTTCGTGTATCGTACCTATCTGCCAGTGTTCTACTACTGCCTGCATGGCTGCATCTGAGTCATTAAACCGGTTAGACTTACACCGTGTAGTCTGTTCCCGTCACTTATTTTTTCCTCAATTTTTATCAGATAGGATCAAACCTTTCTCCTTAGTTCCTTACGTGTTTTCTTCTTAGCCATTTCACTAAAACATCGAATTGAGACTATATAAAAAAGTACTCTATGCATAATCTACATTAAACGTGTTAAAATTTCGAAATGATAAAAGCATTTAACAGGTCTAAACGAGTGTTTAAAAGGTAAAATTAGTTTTAATCTGGTAAAATTAAAATTAAATGTACAGCAAAAACTGGATAATATAGAATTTAAATGGAATAATATACCTATTACTTACAAACACAAATTAAAAATATTTTTTTGTATTTAACCTTTTAGAAACAGTAGTAGTTCCCTCAAAGACGATGTAGTTCCAGTCAAAGATGAAACGGATTCCAAAGTAAGTAGGAAATTTAATTTTATTTCTGGGGCGGTATTGACAATTTTGAGTAATTTTGAAGTGGTTATTAGGGCAGCAATGGGGATGTGTTAATGAGCTTCGATCGGTTTCGAGAGGTAACGGACGACATAGCGAGTATCAAGAACATGCTATTCGAGTTAAACCGTGCTCTAATAGAGGTAATTTAAATAATATTTTTAATTATTTACAAGTATTTAATCTTTAATAATTATTATTGATTACATAAAATAACGATTGACCAATACATAACAAATTTTAATAAATAAGATACCCACCTATTTGGTCTAAATAAAAACAATTTTAAAAATAGATTTTAAAAATAGATTACTTTTATTTAAAATAAATAATAAAAACATCACTGACCATTCCAGAATCCAAGGCCTATTTTAAGATCTTTATTTATAACTATTTCAATTTGTCAAGGTTGAATGACAATTAATATTATTTAATCTCATGTCCTTTAACTGAATTATTTAAGGATCATCATTCGACATTCACTATATTATTTTTTATCCCATATCTTATAGAAGGTGATTTGTGTGTAATTCTAGGACAAGCAAGATATAACCTACCCAGAAGACCAGGAAGTTCATTGCTGTTACGAGAATCAAATCTTGGATTTGAAACAACAGGTTAGTTAAATTATTTTTCATTAAACATATTAGATAAGTACATGTCTCCATTTATTTTCAAACTAACTAGTCACTGTTTTAAACTTTAATTAATAAATTCAAAATGTGTCTTGTTTTTCATTTTAAAACACCTCATTAAATAGAAAATACCTAGATAGAAGCATGATTTGCATGATTATTTTAATGCTAAGCAATTTAAATATGAGGGAAATATGTATTTATAAATATCCCACTGCGTTTCGGAGACAAGTATGCATTTTCCTTGATCAGGAGCTGAGTTGCGGATCGTCCGTTTCAGATAGCTTATATGGCACAACAAATGGAACAGAAGGACCGTACTATTCAAATGCTCAACGAACAGATAGCCCAACGACCACGGCCATCAATAACAACAACAGAAACCCGAAATGCTGCCACTCAAACAGACAGAGTATGTAAATATAAAAATGATTATACAGAGTGATTTACCATAGTGCTCACCATTTTTTTTTCAACAATGCAGTCATTCAAAATTTGATTTTTAGAATTTTCAAATTTACTAGAAGTAATATATTACATATTTTCACATTATTTTTATTATTTTTACTTCTTAGAGAGGTCATGTGTGCCCTGTATTTTTTAAAATGAGGAAGGTGGTTTAATTGTGTAAATTATTGAATTTTGCTGAAAATTATATGACATATGAGAATCAAAATTTGAACTATTGTAGTTTTTTAAGTTATCTAACTTTTTTTACTAAGGATAGGATAATTTATTGGTTATTGATAATGGTTTTTAAAGATACCCGGGTTATGGCGGATAGACAATTTTAGTAATTTATATCAATCCAATGTTTTTAATTTTTAAAAACGCTCCAAGTTTAATAAATATTAAATCTATTTTAAATTTTTGTAAAACCATTTTATGAACTATTATCCTTAGTACATAGTTATACACATTTTAATAACTGAGAAACTACTCGTTTAACTTTGGAATGAGGTATTGTTATGTCAACATTTCCAACAAAATTATCTACTAGATAATTAACAGTAAAAAAGAAAAGTTCTCATTTGAAAAGCAGAAGTTTGTATTGCCACAAGACACTCTAAAATTGCATAAAACATCAAGAATTTGATGTTATGGTCTTTAAGTATATTTATTATTGATGGAAAAATAAGGATGATCAATGATGAGCATACTTAGTGAATCGTTCTGAATGTTACATATATATAGTAATTTAATTTTTTTTATTTAAGTGTCGGTCGACCACAGCTCCAACATTATGCACATTCGATAGAGAAGGACAGTCAAATGGTCGGCCTGTAATAAGGTAACTAATTTTACTATTAGTTTATATACCTATAATAATTTATTGTATTAAAAATATGATTATTTACACATGGAATATATGTTATTTGTTTATGCAAACAATGACTCGATTTCTGTCAACAACAGCTTCGCGTTGGGAAAGGTAGATAAACTAGACATGGTGTTTTGTTTATTCGCAATGTGTGCATTCGATTATTTCTGCTTGTCTATAATAATGCTTTGACCATCTGGCACTCACTCTTACATGAGCATGAAGGTAGTTTAAGTGTAGGTTTTTAATAATATTAATGAATTTAGGATTTGTATAAAATGTCAATGA
Organism: Myzus persicae; assembly: GCF_001856785.1. Taxonomy (NCBI): domain Eukaryota; kingdom Metazoa; phylum Arthropoda; class Insecta; order Hemiptera; family Aphididae; genus Myzus; species Myzus persicae. The sequence continues at coordinate 6,745 of NW_019101004.1, read as the reverse complement.
AATAAAATATAAATTATGAATGACTTAAATATTTTATTATATGTGACAACATACCATCATTTTCTACCTTTCTTAATTTAATATTTTAAACTTATGCTTCATTTACTTTATTAATGTTGTAGGTCCTTTTTTTTCATATAAACATTAATATGTAGTTAACATATAAATCACTTATGCATGTAAGTATCTATTTTTTTAAACTACCTAACCGTTATGTATTTCCCGCATTGCATGGTAATAAACTATTCCTCATTTTTTAAAGACAAGATACATTTTGAATTTAAATAATGGTTAATTGTACTAGTGCACAATATTTAAGTGATGTAATCATTTACAAAACCATTTTTTATGTGATTGTTGTTAATGATATAATTAATAAGATATTAATTAAAATCTCGCGGTAATATTGTCAGACACATATGATAAAAATTATTAACTATAATAATGGCTTAGGGTATTGCCATACAAATTGTGTATAAATTAACATAATATAAAATAACAATAGTAATGAGAGACAAAGAAATTCAACAATTTAGTAACCTCAGTATTCTTTTCACAATACATTTGTTTAGTTATTATAATACAATAAATGTTAAAACTTAAAATTTTATACATCTCGATAAAAAAAGTTCAAATTAATGTAGTATAGGCCAAGTCATTAAAACGTAAGTGTAAAACTACACATTTTAAATTTAATTTTTTTTACTTTATTCTTCCCAAAAATTAATTCAAAATAAGTAGGTATACTAAAAATTGTCTAGATAAAAAATATATAATTTGTATGATAAATGTTCTTATTAATATGTGGAAATCATTTTAACACAAAAATAAGTAAGAATTTATATTTGGTAATTGCTAATTTTTTTAAATAAGAAAAAAATCATTGAAATTATATAAATATTTGTAGCTCTTTGATGGAGGAAAGTTTTTATACTTTTCTTTGATTTAAAGTAAATTGTAAATGTACAATTTAAATAATCATTATATATTAGAAAAAAACCTCTTACTGTGCAAAACTATTGAAAATGTAATTTTTGAAAGAAAAAAATGTAATATTTAATAAATTGCTTAAAGTACAATCTACTTCCAGTTTGCTACTAGAAACAATGAAAGTATAAGGTTGATAATATCACTTCACACAAAATAAATGATTATAGGCATAACAAAATGTATAGTCACTGTAGTATTTATCATCTGTGGTAATTACTGTAAAACTTAATTTAAATAATTTTTACTCAAAAATTTGTATCAAACAACGTTATTATAATCTAAAATAATACTATAAGTAACCTACTGATTGTTTCATTAATATTTCTATAAAAAATAATTCCAATATTTACCGCATATTATTAAAAACACAATGATGTTATATATTTTTAGGTGCAGTGACATGACAGAGAGATCAAAGTCTGTGTCGGGCAATCGCATACGTATCGGCATGCTAAAGCACAAATTTCTAATGGACGCAGGACGTACGTTGCCGAACGTTTGATTCCTTCCTTACGTTCTCTTCGACCAGTATTAACAAAAACATTCCATGTTTAATGTTCCATTAATAGTTAAATTTAAAACAACAATTTAAATTACCATTTATTTTTTACAATTAATAAGTTTGTCCACGTGTAATATACAAGTTTTGTTTCCAAATGTACAATTTATGTTCTTTATATATATATATATAATTTATTTTTTTTTTTGTGTAACTTAAATGTGGGTTTTTTTTTGCTTGAAATAAGTAATCTTTTTTCCACTTTACCAAAATCAAACTAGTCAATCTTTGTTTTGTTTATATGAATTATATTATATTTTGTTTTTGTTACATTCAATAACATTTTTCTAGAATAAAATTATTATGATTTAAACATAAAGGACCTACCTTTCCTAAAATAATAATAATTTTATATTTAAAATGTTTTCATTAAATACATTAAACTTCCAACAATAGTTATATTATTAAAAAGAAAATAAATGAATATTTAGTTTATTGTACCTACCTATGTATTATAAATATAGGTTAAAATGTTTAATATACTCTTTTAATTACTGTACTTAGTGATTATACGATATAAATACTTTATTTATTAACCTTAATTGAAAATTGTTATTTTTTCCTCTGAAACATTTATTCCAGGACTTAATTGTTACTGTTTGTATTTTTTTTTTCTTTTGATCCTTCTTGCTCTTCAGCTAGGTAGTCGTTTTGTATTTTAAGGGCTGTGCAAGTTTTGTGATCGATTCGGTTAGCTTTATTTTATAACAATGTAAAAATACATATATACATATTACATTTATTAATAAATCAATATTAACTTTATTATTATACCAATATCTCTCTGCAATCAATACCTTGTTAAATTAAATGTTATGTTTACTGTATTTTCAGCTCTTAATTATTTTTAGAATTTGAAAAATAATTTAATAATTATTGATACTTAGAATACAAAATTTGGTTTTTGTTCTGACCAATATAATATAATATTATGTTCGTAAAATATTCAGAAAATTTTAAAACAAGCGTTGATGTTTGTATTAATAATTTATGTAAGTAAGAAAATGTAGGTGGCACCTAATGCACTGAACATTTAAAAGTATCATGCTGTGGAATTTGATAATATGCCTGTTTTGTAACAATCAAAAAAATAAATAAACCAGAATAACTGCAAAAATTAAGTTACATTATAAATTTGCAATTTATTCAATGCAGGGTAGGTTTGAATCTAGCTAGATGGGTTCATTCATCTTCAATTCATTAGTTCAAATATTTCTGAATTACACATTTTTATTTTGCGGATAGTTTTATACTTTTATGTAGGTAAAGGTTATAATATAGACAGAAGATTTAAATGTTGTGAGTGGTAATGTACTATGTCCGTTCCACTAGCAACATTTTCATAAGAGATTCAAGGGTATCCAAAATTATACTGTCAATCATCAATTTGCACACAAAGTTGGACATCTGAAACCTGAAAATCTATTGCTGTTGTTAAATTATCTATGTCCTATATTATGAACCCAAGTTCTGGATAGTAAGAATACACCCAGTATACTCTTAAACCTATAAAGTAGTATAAAATATAAATAATAATAGTTAATAGCTTTATTGTGACCTATAGGCACTATAGTAACTACTAAGTACTATTTTTTTTTTTTTTTTTTATTTTATGAAAATATACAACTATACAATTAAGCACAACAAGTAATAGTGATGAAGAGGATTACATAACATGAAATGGCAGGATCTAGGACATTTTGGCGTGGCCGTTTTGGCATAGCCGTTTTGGCATGAAGCCATTTTGACGAGAAGCTGTTTTGGCGTAAATGTCTCAGGTTATTTATAGTATAAAATAAAAATAAATAAAATAAAATTATTTGTTATCATTTATTCGATTTAAAAAAATTCAGTTGATTAAAAAATTTTAAAAAAAATTTAAAAAAATACAAAAAACTTACTAAAAAAACATTATTATTGTAAAGAAATATTATGTGCTACACCTCTTAAATATGTTAAAATGTCTCGTGTATCTGCTTCTTGAACTATTTTTAATAGACGTTTGTCTGTGTCAATGTATTTTTTGAGCTTTTTAGAGGGACTCCTTCCTGATTCCAATTGAAATAAATATGTATCTCTTCCGCAGCTTGAATCTTTTTTAAGCACGTTATAAATGACCATATTGTAGGATGAACCGTTCCCATTTCAACATTTATTCTACGGTTGGCAGCCTCTGCATGATTATTTGTTCTGTGTTTACCATTTAAAACTCGTTCGTATAAATTCCAAATTGATGGTGGAAATCTAGCAGGTCTCCGTCCACGTCCATTTCGATTTAATCTTCCGATATAATTATCTTCAAACCATTCAAGCAAGGGCTGAAGTTCTTCTGGTAAATATGCATCTAATGCGTCGATTGCCATGTCAATATTGTTGATGCAAACAAATGCAATTGAAATTATCATTTTAACATGAATAGAAAAATCTGCATCGTTATTATATTTTGATATAAGATGCAATTCGCCAATTTTTTTTTTGAAATTTTTTGTGAGATGAAAAAAACAACCATAAATAATAATATTTGGGTAATGTTTTTTCACTGCATTTATAACAGCTAATTCAAAGTCTAATGAAATTGATGTAGGATTTAACCCAGGACATAGATTTATTAACATTTGAAAAAGTTTTTCATACGTTTTTGTATATTTATCAGGCAGTAATGNTAAAAAGTGGGGGTGAAATTTTAAAAGTCCCATCTCCAAACCATGTCTTAGAGTTTCGTAGAATATCCAAATATCGACGTCTTCCAAAAATTAAAATTCTTTCTGCCCCAGGTCCACTATCAGCTAATAAAAATTGTTCTTCATGCCCTTCAGAAGGTGAATACATTTTATACACTTCAGGTATTTCTAAAGTTATAAGATCCTTCGGTGCTTCAGGTACAGCTTGTATATTGTTTCGTTTTCTTCGAACTTGTTTTTTTAATGCATAATTAGATTGAATTGCTCCCTAAAAAAATTATAAAATAATAATTAATAGGGACCAATTATTAGGGCAAAATTATTTTTATTTTTTTATTGATCTTTACAAAAAACATCGGCTGCTCGGGCCATTAGTTAAATAATTGTTTTTTATCTACATACATGTTACAGATTTCAAGTGATCGAAAAGAGTGAGCATATAGGTTACCGCTCTGCTGTACCTGTACGGTAGCTAGGTTTCGAGTACTTGATTAAGTCACTGACCACTGTGATGTACTTGAAAAGGTACGTGATATTAGCATGTGTACAATTTGAATTAAACAATAAATCATTATTGCATACAAAAAACATATTAAATTTTATATTGCTAATATAGTAATTTATTTTACTAATAATTAAACGGTAGACTGAATTCATTTTTGATGAAAACCATGTATTCATTATGTTATTAAAATTTATAAGGATCAATATCGACTTACTGTTGAACACAGAATAGGTTCGTATAAATAGGATGTATCCGGAGCATAAGATTAATTAATAATATTTCAATGTTTTGAAAATGTCATTGTGACATTGAGAGATTAAAACAAAATATAATATACGCCATACGCCATACGCTTCAGTCTCAAATCCCCACGGAAATATTGAATTACAACAAAATAAGTAATAACTGTAAAATCCTTATTCTAATATCTATAATTTCGTCCCAATTTCAACTTCAATATTAATGTCTATAAACAAGAATTATGTTTAAATATTTTTTAGAGTTTTTTATTTTAGTATGAACTACCTATGAGGAACTTAAACTAGTAAATAATAATATGTTTTACATCTTAGCTATAAAAATATAATATATTTTATATCTTATACATTTTCGGATTGTTGACGAACTTAGTCAAAATATTTGAACTTCAAATGCTTTATAAAAAATAATATCACCTATATTACGAACACCCTTAGGCCTTGGCAATATCATGTGACATATTGAGATACAATATACTGTGTGGATTGACGATTGTGGACTGCAATATTACTGTAAAAGCCAAAAATCAAAATTCTTCGAAATCAGTATAATAATAATTAATAACATGCGTTACGAAGGTAGCCACTGGCACGGGCAGGTAACTTAATACGGAACAGCGGTTTTAGTATTTTTACGATACTAATTATGATACTATTTTTACGATTTTTAAATGAGTTATGTTCATTTTTAATTTACTCTACATTATATACGCAAAACTTTCGAAAAAAATTAGTTATTGTGAAAAACACAGACAATGTTTTTACCATCACGTTTCATAATAAGGTGATTTACTCTAATTTTTAAGCTAACGATGCTAAACCTCAATTAAATGATTTTTGTTATCAGATTTTTACATATAGTAGAGTAGATTAATTAAATTATAATTTACTTACTTTTGATATAACTGATCCAATGATAGCATGGGTACTCAGTTGAGATGTTTTCGCTACTCCCTTCATATAATTCATGTATTCAATGTATTTCAATTTAAATATGTCAGCCGTCAGGTACATGGTTATGCTCAACATATTTTATTACTTAATTTCCATTTTCCATTCTAAACAGCTATTAATTTTGTGCGTATTTAAAGTAGAACGAAAAATGTATAAGGTTATTAAAGATTAAGGAAAAAAATCTAAATTATACAAAAAAACCATAATTCCTGAGAGCTTTTTTAGATACACACAGACACAGGCCATAAGCCAACTGACCGGCATACCTATTTTAATTTTTTTCATTGTTCGTTGATCCATTTCATGGAAATGTTCATTAATATAATTTATTAAAGCTTCTTGCATGCACCCTATTTGATCAATAGTCGATATACGATGAGCATACGTAAGTTTGATTACCTATTCTTTTGGGGCTTACATATTTTACTCTTTGGTCTCAAAATTAAAATTTATTGTCACACACAATTTGCTACCCGGGTAAAGTAGGGGCATATTTTTTGTTCCCGAGCGCGCAACACAAAAAAATACGCTTATAGCACAAACGACGACGGCATATCCAGGTCGCAGAATAATAACATATTTATACAATTAAATAGATATAAATAGTGTTGTACATACTAGTCATACTACAGTAGTACAGTACATTTTCTTATGTCCCGAAAAATTCAACAATTTTTATTTTAAGTTTATATAAATGTTGAGAAATATATGAATATTACTATGCCGTCTGCTTGTGGTCGAACCGCGAATTAAAGTGACGCCGTCGTACATCAAACATCAAATTATTTTATAAAGCTGG
>NW_019101003.1:0-19118 GCF_001856785.1 Myzus persicae | reverse complement strand
AAATTAGTTTAAATATTCAATGTAAGCTTACACTAGTTACACTTAAATGCATTGGATAGTTTTGAATAGTTTTTTTTGTATGTTAAATAATCTACTTACCTTGTGTTATCAAAAAAAAATAATCTACTTTGTTTTATAATTCACATTTTTATTTTATATTGTTTTATAGTAATATTTTAATATTTTATGAAATTTATTACTGTAAGTTTTAAAATAAAAAAATATTTATTCATCTGTACCTACCTATATAAATGTATTCAAAAATAAATTAATATGAGTAAGATACTAATATTATAAATAAGAATATGTGTATGTATGAAAGAAAAAAAAGGGTTCTCTAAAAGAATTTTTTTTGAAGCACCTCCTCCCCACCACTACTTGCTGTAATAATAGTGTTGGGTGGGTACTTGAGGTACTTGTAATTTGCCTCTGGAAAATTTTTAGTTCGCCACGCCACTGCACCCGGGCCCCCCTCAATAAAATATTTTTACTACAAATATAATTTTAAAATAAATAATTAATAAAATAGTAATATTATAATTGTATGTACTTAAACTAACCTTTTTTATACTAATACATTAATTATACAATCAAATTACGATAATTTTTTTTTACCATATCGTATATTATAACAAAATACTTTTCATGGCATGCCCGAAAAAAAACGTAATTTTTGGCACTTAGTGTTGAAAAGGTTTGCCACAGAGCATAGAGTAAGAATAGGAAATTGATACTATATTGTACTTCCTTACTTTATAGTTTATAGTTTATACTGTTTATTGATGTTGAAGCAAGAGAAAATGATATTTTAGACATTCACATAAATACGCATTGTTTTAAAATAGAACAAACTAAATTTATTACGATACAAAGATATGTATATAAACGTAGATAGTAAATACGTTATACTTAGCTATCACTAATCGAAAAATTAATTATTATTATATTTGTTTATTTTTGTTATTCGAACATCGATTATATTTACTTTTATTTACATTTTACACATTATTTAGTTTTAGTACAATATTATAGTACATACAACAAAATGAATGTGTATTTAATATTTATAAGGGTATCGACGAGTTTTTACAGAGGCCCCTAGGCCCTAATGGAGTATACAAAATATCTTACACATATTAATTAATACTCTAGAGCCGCCAGGGCGATAGCCAGTGTTATAAAAATTTACTTTCATAGTTTCTTGTAATTGGGGCCTCTGAGTACAATATTTATGGGGGCCTACCGGGAAGGTTAGTACAGTAGTACATTATATTTAATATTTAGTATTACCTATTACGTATCGTAAATTAATTAGATGATTATTTTATTATGTATACTTAACTATACTGGTATTATATGGGGTTGAGCCTTAATTTTATCCAGAATGAGACTTTTTGTAAGCATATAATACTACTTAAAAATTGAGTATATTTGATGATACTATTGTGATTATGGTATTTTACTATTAAGCATTAGTTTTTCAGTAGATTAAATTCGTTTTTGCCTACCTTTCAAATTTATATTGTAGATTCTACTTATGATTTATACCAGAATAGATGCTGTTGAGCTATACTGCCCCAAGAGGTGATGACATACGCAAAAAGTAAAACACACATAATTGTAATATCAATAAATAAGTTTGTGACAAAATGTGTACAGCTTTTTTAAGCAAATGATAATCGTTTAATTGTCACCGAACGTTTATACTACCATTTTCTAAAGCATTAACTGTCAAAATAATTTGTTTATTTTTGAGCTTTTTGTAAGAAAATCTTGGATTCAAGTTTGACACCTTCAAACACAGTGACCCAGCCTAAAATATTTTTGCATAAGAGTTTCCAGTACAACACTGTGAATAATCCCTACACGACCACACTAGGCTGGTTAAAGTAACCACCATAACGATCATAAAGCAGCTTGTGACTGTTCAATTGTGCGACTCATTTCTAGACGTTGTCAAAAGTGGAGTTAGTCTCCTTATTCTTGTTTTCATGGTTATATCCTAGACCGAACAGTAGTAATTTTAAATGATATATATATACCTAAATATGAGTGTAACGGAATATAAGTGATAGTTATATGTGCATAAACCCATTTTTTTTGTTAATGGGGGGGGGGGGACTCCGTTCAGATTCAAATAATATTGATTTCGTGGTATTTCGTACACACCACTATAAACTAATATTTATTAAACAACTGAAATACTTTAAACAAACAAACAACTACAGGTAAATAAAAATGAATTCCAATTTTTTTTTTTATTGAGCTTAATTTAAAATTTGTAGAAGAAAAAATGATGTTACTTTCATAGTTTTGGAGGAGGTTATAGACGTTTTGTCCTTCGACATCATATCACTAACATTTTAAGATTTTATTATAAGGATTTGAAATCTAAGTCTTTTAACAATCTTGATGATAATAATACAAATCAGCCCAATATGTTGTTACGGCAGATAGTTACTATAATACTGGCTGTAATATAAATTGTTAATTACAAGTTTTAATGACTGTTATCAAAACTTCAGTTAATAAAATACTTAAATCCCGTTAGTACTCATATTAATAAAATGTGTAATTTTCCATATTATATTACCCCATACTTCAATTTATTATCATATATTTTTAACATCATTATTCATCAATATCGTAAACATATATACTCGCAATATAGCGGTATACTTATATGAGTAAATATATTATATATTTATATGCGTACGTATGTTATGAAAACATTGATACCTTCATAATCCATAAAATCCTGTTTATTGTGCTATTGATTTATTAGTTAGGTTAGTTGGTCATATGAAGAGACCACCGTGACTGTCAGATTTCGAAATTGAATGAAATTGATGAATGTACCTTTTACGGATTGTCACTACTCGACACTCATCCTCCAATGTACCATCCTAAAAACGAATTATTTTCTTTTGAAGTATAATAAATTATTATAGAAAACCAAAAACATGAAATGACTTATTTTTGTCCGACGTCATGTCTGATTTATGGTTTTAGGACAGCAATCTAACAAAAGGCAAAAAGAAAAAACCAAGGAAGTTATTCAGCAGGGCGTCACATGTGTGCATCTCGTTGAGTACGCCTTTTTATTACATCAACTGTTCAAGTGCATCAGCGATGTAAGTGATTTTATCGCTGATAATTAAAGGTCGGATTTATATTCTTTTAAAATCCTTAAAATATGATGTTTTTATGTCACATAAAATAGGTAATATATTCTCTTAATATTCTTCTAAAATACCAGATATATGATATTTTATGTTCTTAAATACCTATGCAAAATATTCTTTTAATATTAAAAAAAAAATTCAGTTTAAATTTATTTTTTTGTTAATTTGGTTTAAATATATTTAAATTAAATTAATTGTACAATAAAAATTAATAACTTTATATTATTCGATAGATAGTCGTAACAGCTAACGAAATAACCGATGTGATATCGCAATCGATAAAGAATACCTGGTGATTAATTTTTATTAAAACCCAGTAACAAATCATTTAGTGAACATTATATTTATCATAGTACTGGTATAGTGACATATGTTCATTATATGCAGAATATTACAACAATATTCTCAAAAATGCTCTAACCCTTGAAATATGCTTTTTTATGCAAAATAAATTGTTTTCCGTGAACTCAGTGTTTCATGAACCGTACAGATTTCTCACTCCCATTTAACTGCTTAGGCTAGAAACAAATTTGTAAAATCATAAGAATCCGACCTCTATTGATAATATACTATAATGGTACACTGGTAGGAACCTATAATATGTATACAATTTTGAATGGTCAAGGACAAAAACATTGATCATTGAAGATAATATTAAAAAAATGTAAAACTGAACATATTATATGATATTAGTACTTTCTCCAAAATTCAAAATTTTTAGATTGAGTGTAATCAAAAATAATTGAATAAATCATAACAACCAAATACGTTAGGTGTGAAAGCCAATTCACCTCCTCGTGATGCACCTTGGGTAACTCTTAATGAACTGGAAACACTTGGGCTTCTTAAAAGTATGGCTTTTTATTGTTACGCATTCTGGATTATTTCGGACGTACTTGAAGGTTGAAATATTAAATAAAGGCAAATTCAGTACGTGGTACGGAAATTCCCTAAATCTTCACAAAATGTTCGTAAGAACATTTTTTATACAGACAAAATATTGTTATTTAAAGTCATAAGACAATTTTGATTTTTTTTTTGGTATTTAAAAAATTATCATCGTTAAAAACCTTTTTGCTATGTTAAAAATCTTGGAAATTGAATTCAAGATTCCTTAGAAGTTTTTAAAATAGTATCAGTTACTATAATAATATAATTATTTATTAGCAAGATTTTTTAAAAGTATTTAAATTAAAAATGTATTAACATCACAATTATTTTCAAATTATTGTGTAGTTGAATATTTATGAAATGTTCAACATTTAAAGCTAGGTATTGTAAGTTTTATGTTTTTATCTGAGCTAATAAATAATTCAACATTTTATTTAAATTGAATTTTGTTGGACAATCAAATAATTATTTTTAACCGAAATATGTTTGTTCTATACATTTATAGAGTTTTAAACTCGAATTTTCAGAGTTTAAAACCGACAAACATATACTTAAAGTGGAGTAATAAATACTTAAAATGTAGAAAATGATCAATTTTTATAGCTAAGGATTACGAACAATATTACCTATATGTTTCTTATAATATTTTGACTGTAATGTAAATAAAAAATTATTAGGAAGCGTTTTTACAAGTTTTACTTTATATAGATGAAATAGTTAAAATATTATAAAATAAAAATAAAAACAATTTTCAAACAATGGCTTACGAATAGGTAGTCACTCAACGTCAAAAAAAATATATTTCGAATACATCAAATAATAATAATAAAATAATGATAAATTAATAGTAAATTCATTTAGACTTAATCACAGTTAAAATCATAATGTACAAATATTTCGAATGATTGTATAATATATTATGTTCAATAATATGGTAAATAATGCAAATAATTTCGTTTAACGGAAAACTGAATACTGGTACGGTTCACAATAGTAAAGGTTACCCAAACTTATGAAAAAAAAGAATAAAATATCAACGATTATTTTTAATTTTATTTTACCGACGATCGATGGGGAAACACGACTCACGAGTGACTGTGAGTGAAAATAATGCGATAATGACAAGATACGATAAATATCTATTAATCAATAAATGTCTTGAACTATAATATACAGAAAGTTTTCATCAGTACAATATCATTCGCAATAGTAGATTGAGTGTGTTATTACTACAATAAAAATGATACCTAATATGGAAAATTTTGAAAGTCAAAGAGGCTCAGAGTTAATAGTGTATAAGAAATATTCTTATGTGGTATTAAGGAAGAATAATAATTCTATCCGGTGGAAATGCACACAAAACACAAATTTGAAATTCCCGGGAAAAATTACAACTAATTTGATCAAACCGGTAAGTTATAATATATTTTTATTTATGTATTTATGGAACTAACTGAAATTCCAGTACGTAAATTATTCAAATTAAATTCCACATAAGTGCACAGTTAAAAACAAAATAGAGGAGATAATTGTTGTTAAAAATAGTATGAAGGAAAAATCTGTAGTAACACGAGAAACCCCAAGTCAAATATTGTCAACTATCATGCACAACATTCCAAGTTAGACAATAATTATTTTATAATTTATTATCTAAAAATGTGTTGAATATCGTTGTAATTTAATGACTGTATGTATACAGAGGATACAAATGTAGCAGTCGGAAATTTTTCTTCGTTAAAACGAAATATTTGAAATTACTGCCATAGATATTTACCTATAGAACCAATAAATTCCGATTTCAATATCCCTGAGGAGTGGAAAACTACAATGGGGGCTACCTGATTCAAGAATTTTGATATTTATTTCTAACTTTGCCATAAATATTCTAGCAAAATCTGAATCATGGTTAATGGATGGTACATTCAAGTGTTCATCTAATATGTTTCAACAACTTTACGTAATACGAGGAGAGTATGAAAGTAAAGTATCTACTTGTGTGTACGCGTTTTTATCAAATAAGTCAAAAAAGTCGTAAACGGCTGTTTTACAACAAGTTATCATTAAATGCATTCAAGTTTCTCGACATTCAAAACCAAAATATGTAATTATGGATTTTGAAATCGCTGCTATGAGTGCAACAAATGACGTGCAAGTCAAAGGGTGTTTTTTTCATTTATGCCAATCTACATGGTGAAAAGCTCAACAATTAGGTACATGTTCCTTGTACAGAAATAACATAGATTTTAGAATAAGTTACGGTATGATTAAGACTTTAGCGTTTTGACCCCTTAGTGAAGTAATAGATAGAATGGTTTATTTATAAACAACGACACCTGTAGAATTGTTACCGTAACTAAAATATTTTGACGAAACGTATGTTAGTGGGAAGTCTGGGAGCCCAATATTTTCTCCAAACTTCTGGAATGTACACCAAATCACTTTAAATAATGGCAACAGAACAAACAATTTTTGTGAATGGTGGAATAGCTATTTTAATAAACTTGTGGGAACAACTAATCCATCATTTTGGTTAGTAATAAAGTGTATCCAACAAGATGACAACAACGCGGATTGAAAGAACCCGTTTTGAATCAAACATACACAATACCTTACCGCCTAAAAGTTAAAAAAAAAAAAAAAAATACTTTGCAAGACAAACTACGCAACGAATGTGAGGGCTTCTTAAATAAAGAAATTCAATTAGGACAATTTTTAAATAATATAGCAAAGAATACGAAATAATTATTATTAATCATAAATTATATTATATTATATTTATTGTACCTATATTTTATATTTATTTTACCTGCCTGCTACTTTGTATGTACTTATTTGTGTTTTTTGGCAATTTTGATTGCTAACATATTTTTTTGTTTTAAGTATTATTTAAATCTAACTTGTTGACGATGGTGATTTATCAAAATTATATTATAAACATCGTAGATATTTTAGGACCCCTGAAAATTAAATTTTGAATAGTACCAGGTTTCCTCGTTTTTATTTTTTTTTGTTATAAATGGTATGGACCGTACCAGTATTCCGAGCATCATATTTCAGCTATTTAATTTTACAGAATTAGGTATACATAATATCGCAGTAATATAAAACACAATATTTTTAGTTTAAAGTATATTATATTTGTAATTAAATTTTAATATTGATGGTAATTAGTAATTACACGAATAAGCATTTAAAAAAATATTTGTTCAATAATTTGCATGCGTTTGTGAGTAAAATTGAGGTCTGAGAATTTTTTTTCATAGAATCGGTTTTTTTCCGGGGTTATTCTCTAGGAATGTATATCATATTCTGGTATGTTTTTTCTTTATAAAAGTAGAAAAGCTTATGAGAAATATTGTATTAAATTTTGAAATATTAGGTATAAAAAGACATTTTTTTATGATTTTATAACTACCAATCAATTTGCCAAGTTTTGTATACCCCTAAGGTTGTATTATTATCTTAGAATATTAGTACCCCAGGTATAAAATTGGTGGGAGGTATAAGATTTCTAGGTTATATTACCACGGATATGCAATTTAAGGAGGTATAGATATCCTACTAATATTATGAAGAATGTATTTAATTCCTAGGATACTCGTAAATCTGTTATGAGATTTTAGGAGTTATTGATATCCAAGGAAAATTATACCGAGGATATTATTGTCATAGGATTTTTATACCAGGGTACTATTAACCTAGGAAAATCATACCCATGGCCCACGGGGGGTATAATTATCTGGGGGTATTGTTTTCATGTCACACAGGGCTTGTATGTAACGCACCTCACTGATATGCAATTTAATAATGTGATTACTGACTAGGTCGGTAAATTAAGTTTGAGCATAGAATATTTTATGCCACATGGCCAAAATGTTGTTTTTATTTATTATTTTTTTAGTATTATTACACCAATATTATTAGGATACCAAACTTAAACTAGCGTTGAGCTGAGAGCCAATCCTAGCTTTGTTGAGAATGTTACCAAAAAAAAATAGAATTTTAAATAGAAACTTTCAACCAATATTCAAATCATAAGAATACAAAATCTCTATGTTAAATTCAAGACAACTTCGAAACAGATATCAAGGTTTATAAATTTAAATTTATTATTATTATCAATTTTAAATCAGCAAGTATGAAGACTTTAACATTAATTATTTTTATTACTAATTATTATTAACAAATATGCTAATTGGTAGATCTATGAAATTGACAGTTAATGACAATGAAATCATGAACATTTTTAACTCTTATCATATTTTTGTGCAGGTTTTCTCTTGTATTTTGCTCAATCGTGTCCTAAAAAAGATGTTGATGCTCAATCATGTTGTAGCCGACTAGGTAATATTTAGAAAGCAACTACAACAATATACAGCGATAACAATATTTATGATTGACTTTAAAAGTCGTTAAATGCGTGGAACTTATGATACATACTTCTACCAGTACTTATCTTATCGCTGTTGTTTTTTATAAATGTTATTAGCTATAGTAGCTACATAAAACGGGTGTCAAGTAATACATTTAATTAATAAAAAATGTTACATAAAGTACTCATTTTTGATATAATCATAATACATCTTTGAGTAAAACAACAATGCCATATTATACGTTTTGTCATCTTGGATATATTTAATTATGTGTACAAGTGTAAAACGCTATAAATAAGTCTTTTACCTAAACTTATAGAAATGTGGCAACATTTTACAAACATCTTTTAGTACTTAGTAAATAAAACGTAGGTACAAATCGTGTGTCTAAAATGTACATAATTCCGCTCACTGTTAATGGCAATCGGATCGTAGATTTTATATAATAATAAATACATGCAGGTACCCTGCAGAGCTACTCCCTCGGTTTATTTTACTTGTCTCCAGTTAGATGGCTGTCCTAAACATAATAAATCAGCAATGACATCGGACAAAAAAACATGCACACATGTTTCAGGCTTATATAATACATTATACAACAAAAGAAAATAATTCGATATTTGGTACCTCCGAGGAAGGGTGGCAACAATCCGTAAAAGGTACCTTCATTGATTTCGTAAAATACCGAAAACTGACTCGCGGTAGGTAGACACTTCACACGAACCACATTATTATAATTTACTAACACGCAGTGGTGTATTGGAGGGTATACGTGAGTATTCGTCGTATACCCGGATCCCTATTTTTGGATTATGCGTATACCTTTAAGAAAATTAGGCTATTGTGGGTACGCACGCTTCGAATTTATCATCAGTCAATTCAGTGGTTACACCAAACGGAAGTTAAAAAGAAAAATAATAACATACATAATAATATTTTATTATTACATTAAGTACATTGTCCAAAAATAGCCTTGTATCCAGATGAAGTTCGATTACATTTTACCCGATCTCGGGTTCTTGCGAAGACGATCGGAAACTGTGTATACATTAAAACGTTTAGCAGCGGTTGCGGCTCCCAAACTGTGTACTAAAGTTTTAAAAAGAGATTGTAATACAATGCTTATCGTGTATACACCGAATTAACCCCCCCCCTCCCCCCTATATCACGTCACTGAATAAACATATACACATGAAGAGTAAGTGTTTGCAATGAATTAATAAAAGATTATTAAATATTAAGTGCAATTATTTTTCGAACGGAGAGATAACATTTTTTGAGGTAGGTATATATAGTAATATTCAACTACTTTTAGGTGCGTACACCTATACATTTATTAACTAATACACCTATGCTAACCCGTCCATAGTGCAATAAATTAAAATTGATCTCCCGCGTAGACACAGATCTTTTCATACTATAGCTACAGGTTTAATATTTGCTCATACGAGTTACGACTATACGAGTATATTTAAGATTATGTTATATAAATGCGATGTTAAAAATATATTGTTATTGATTTCTGTATAGGCTAAACTAATATGGAACATTACACACTGATCAAAATTATAAAACGATATTTATTTTGGAACAAAGCATTTCAACTTAGAATTTCAACAGAATTATTATAATTATTATAATTCCAAATTATTCTGTAGTTAGAAATTCAGAAAACAGTTTTTTCATAGCTTATATTATATTATACAGGCTTTCTCATAGTTGTATCCACCTTTTTCTTTATAGAATTATGGTATAAAAGTAAGTAAATATACGTTGAATCTAATCAATAATAAAATAATATAATATAGCTAATAAATAGATAAATAACTAATATGAATATAATCATTAATCGAACAAATATGTGAGTACAAAATTAATTTTTTACTTTTTGATAAGCTTTTTATGAGTGTCTTGTCATTTAATTTTAATTTAATATTTTAATCTGTTTTGTTTTGCCGATTTCATTTCAAGTTGGATATAAATTATTTGGGAAACAATATCCATGTTTATCGTAATAATTTAAAGCATTACACAATATACTCGTATTTATTTATTTTGCAACAAATTATAGAGCCTCGAAGAAGCTCACAATAAACCATGATGAACCTTTAAAAATTAACATTATGATTACTACCCGACCAATATGTAAATTAATATAGAGTTATACAAAGTAGGACGCAATTCGTGTACATAATTTTCATACGAGACGAAAGTTATTAAGTGCTATTCATTTTTAACGGTTGCTTGGTCGCTTGGAACCTACTGTATTTATATATTAGCATATTATACTTTGTATAATTTACTATTTTAATATTTTAATGATTCAATTATTCAGGCTTATTGTTACATTGGTAAATGGTAATTACCATAGCCCCCGAAGGGACGGGATTAGCTCTCGATTTCAATTCTTGGGTGAAAACAGCCACTGTATTGTAAAGACAAGTTGAACGACATTATTCTATTATTTAATATGCCTATAGGTACCCATAACATATTTAAAATATATACATATATTTATCTAAAATAATTTACTAACATAATATTTAAAAAAAAGCCTATATTGACCAAAAATCAAATTAGTGAAAAATTTGTAATATCATTTACAAAAGAGATAATTACATATTTTCCCGGATATCTATAGTATTACAGTATAATTGTGGTACGGTGGTAACGTTAGTCACTCATCATTATTTCATAATATTTTAAACATAATAATGTCAAAAAAAATAACATCTTGACTTTTGAAAAAGAATTTAAGTAAATGACGATATTAATACTATTTTACTAGTGTCAATGTAAACAGTACAAATATATCTTCAGATACTATTATTATTCCAGATTCGTCTGAAGTAACTTATACTAGGTAATGAGTTTGTTATTGGTGTTTCAGTTTTTGTTCATTCGTAAGCATCTAAGAATGCTAGACAAATATTTTAAAAAAAAACGTGGATCTCAAATAAAAGTTTTTCATTTCTAAGAATTAAAAATAACAGCGATCATAGTAGAAGTTTTCTAACTTAATGTAATTAATAATAAATAGTTCGAAAACTTCTACTATGACCGCTGTTATTTTTAATAATTAGAGATAAATGTAATTGGTTACTTAACTTAAAGTCGTATTAAAAAAGGGAGTAGTCAATTAATTTAATTTAAATTAATATAATATTTATAAATAACATTATATTTTAAAACTGTTCATGGTAGAAAAATTTGAATGATACTTTATTTGTAGGTCTAACATAAAAAAAAATGTGTTAACAAAATCAATATGAAAAATGTTGACACTTAAATCCCCCTCCCATAATTACACTACTGTGGCATTGGCGAGTGGTGGCTATACATCAGGACTACAGGAGGTACATCTACTGGAACATACATCTACACACAGTAACATCAAAATCGATTTATCTTACTATTGTCCTTCGTTTTACAATGTCGAGATGTACATTCTGATATTAAATAATATAAGAGTAGTTTCGTCGTTATGCCATCCTGATGTGCAATCGAATGCACCCTGCAGTCCTTACAAAAATAATATTTATTGTTAACTATTGTTGTGTGCGTAATCTCAAAGGCTCCAAAAGCCGTAAGCTTTAGAGACAAATCAAACAAGTACCAAATTGAACTGTAGAATAACGTTTATTTAGCAGAAAATATGGTAAGTGTATAATAGCGTGTGCGCGTGTGACGAGAAGTTGCTCTGGTCTCCGTGGCTATGATACATCTGGTCAGGCTGTCCCACGGGCTCCCTTATAAGTGATGGCGGTTCTTTTGATGTAGCGGCACGTCCAGCTTGTATGTGTGTGTGTTTTCGGTTGTTGTTGCCAATTCTTAGAATAGCGACTCGTGTCCATGATTTCTAGTCGTGTACCTGTCCAGTGATTTATGGATAGGGGCAGATAGTACATATTCTATATTACATTGTTGCAATATTTATGTTAATTATAAATGCGGAGTTTAAGACCGTAATAACATTATGAAATATTATATTGTATTATATACCATATTGTTATATAGCGAATAGGGGCGCCTAGGGCGTCAAGGCCCGCAACACTATAATATAGATACAACAATAAGATGAAACACAACCGCTTATAATTGTACATTATTTCACATGTTGTATGAAAAAAAAAGAACAAATAAATAGAGGACGATAAAATTAGGATATTCCTATTTGCAGTTCAGTGAGTCTGGGCGAGTGTAATAGGAATTTAATAGAATAAAATTAAGATAGGTGTGCTATTATGAGACTGATCAGAATGGATATAAACATCGATGCAGTAGTAACCTATAAGCAACTGTTTATGTGATTATTACCCTACTACTGAATATCAGTACCATGCAAGTACAGTGGCTTAGATTTGTTGCGGGCGGCATCACTTCACCAAAACAGTGCATCTTGTGATTGTTGTGAGATGCTGGACCAAATGACGAGAATGAGTTGAATGGGCAGAAAATGACTGGTTGTTGCTTGCTCGTTGTTTATACAGTGATAAGTAGAGCGCGGATTTCTATGCAATTGCATATTTGTTTCCTTTTAATATTTTTGGATTTTTGTCAGTATTCTCTACGAATCATCATAATTTGAAGCAAATGGTGAAATTTTTTTTTGCATATTTTTGCATATTTCAATGTTATTGCATAATTTTGCATATTTAGGCAAAATTCAAAATGTATTGCATATTTATTGCATATTGAAGCAAAAATTTAAAAAAATGTATAAAATAATATAGTATAATCAAGTAGAAAAATTAAAAATACATTTTATGGGCANTAATTCTATTCCTGGGCCAAAAGGTGCAACACTTACTACAAAATTAAATGAGCTTTCCAATAAAAATAAAGGTCTAGAAATTCTACGAAAA
This sequence comes from Myzus persicae, assembly GCF_001856785.1. Classification (NCBI taxonomy): domain Eukaryota; kingdom Metazoa; phylum Arthropoda; class Insecta; order Hemiptera; family Aphididae; genus Myzus; species Myzus persicae. Next base: position 5,804 of record NW_019101003.1, on the reverse strand, counting down.
ATAAATGCAGTACTATCAGGCGAAAACGTTCAGCTCGAAGATGTTTATCAAGACCCGAAAATAATAAGTTGCTTCAAATATGCCCCAACAACTTCGGTTGACGTCGAACGTTCGTTTTCAGTATTTAAAAATATGTTAACTGATAAACGTCATAGCTTCAATGAAGAAAAACTTGAAATGCATATGATCATTCATTTTAATAGTAAATAAAATTAAAAAAATTTAAAGAGAAATTTATATAAGTATTTAATATTTTAGTATTTAAGTAATTAATTGTTATAAGAAGTTTAATTTGTAAAATTTTAAATAAATAAAAAAAACGAATTTCGTGATTTTTACTGCATATTTTTGCATATTTTCATGATTTTTACTGCATATTATATGGCATATTTTGATACTTTTTAGTGCATAAAAATCCGCGCTCTAGTGGTAAGTGATTGTGATTGTTTTATCCTCACTTAATTATTGTTGCTAAGGTTAAGTTAGAATTGGTTGGTTGTTCACATTTGCTGATCCACGTGAATTTGTGTTATTGTTTTTTTTGCATTATTCGAACAAAGAGGGTGTTTTGTTTGATCATTTATTGTCGTTATTTTCTCTTTGTATAATATATTATCAATGATATTTTATTGGTTAAGTGAATGTTGTATTGTTGTATTGTAAGTTGTGACTTTGTGAGTAATACATAATACTTATAAGGTGTGTATAATATCATACACGATTAGTATGACTAGGGGTGAAATCTTAGACATAATATTTGTTATTCATTTTGTAAGTTTATGTGTGTTACAATATATAATATTTGGTCCATGTGTGTACGCAGTTTGTGTTTAGAATGTGTACTGATTTCTTTGTACTATCAAAGTGCAGGTGTTGACTAATCTTTTCTTCATCGCATTGTTTCTTTATGTCCAAATATGGACATAATTTTAGTGTGTGAACGGCAAAGGATTTTAATGGCTTACTAGGAATGTTGGTTGCCTAATATTATTTTTTACTGCTTAATATATTTTAATTGCGTTTTATTTTTCACACTCAAATATGTTCGTATTTGGTATATTAACTGTGTACGCATTTATTGAAGGATAGAATATATTATTCATAAATGATGACATGAATAAAATGTATAAATACAAATACTAACCGTATGCAAAACTGGAATTATTCTTTATGAAAATACATACTTGAATTTTGACAACGATTCTATGAACAAATCCATTGTTATATCCCGCAGAGTACCGGTACAGTTATTCCCCCTAGCAGTCAACCACAACCTCGTTTGAAGGTAACACATAATACAATATCTACCCTAAAGCTATATATGAGGTCAGATAAAATCTCAATATAATATAATATATAATGTATATAATTATCATCAACATTCATAGTTCGAAATCAGTGGAGACTATGGTAGATATTTATCCAATCTCACCTATACTTCATTTGTCAGCACACTTGAACTTCACCAACAAGAAGTGCATTCAAATTTGAACATTTTGAAACACTTTTGTTATTTTCGTCGCTACTTATACCTTAATTTATGTAACATACAACCAAACAGACAACTAGTATCTTCATTTTCGTATGGTAAAGAATGCACAGATGTAATAGGCGCACACGTGATAATGAAGACATTAAAAAAATATTTGACTAGGTATACTAAGCGGAGTCTTAAACTGCAAAGATTAGTGTATAATAGTATGTTACCTTTATAAAATCTTCGACTCTCACTTTTATCTTAAGGAAAGTAAAAGCTTGAATTTCTAACCAAAATAATATACTTTAATAATTTAATGTTAACCTCCTCATTCCACTTTTTTTGATTCGTATTATAAAAATACTATAATAATAAAATATAATATTAATTGTGCATTTATAAATAATTAATGAAGAGGAGTATTTATAAATAAATAATGATCGGTGGCGGGGGGAGAGGGGTTAGATAAGGTTAGTAAGTTTTTTTAAATTATTGTCTGTAGTAATTTTCTTGCTCGGACAAGTTGAAAAAAATCACTGTTGTTTTTATAGTTATTTTTAAGTTCAAATTTGAACGAAATTATCTACATATTAAAACCATTTTTACGAATTACGATTTTAGTTATTTTATTTTAATTTAAAAACATTATTAATGGATAGGTAGGTACTTGAAACTTTTAGAGTGGGCTTTTTACTACATTTACCACCATTGTGTGAAATTTTGAAATTGTGAAATTGTGAATTCCATTGTGTGGCATTTTTTTCGCCAAAACTGAATTTAACCTTCTATTACAGTATACTAATGCCTATATATAGTAAAAAAGATTACATTAATCACAATTATATCATACAATTAGTAATAATACTTCGTAATATTATGGGCTGATTAACAGTCTTCGGCCAGTATTGTTTTTCGTATAAAATGATTTTATATTATTGAATTCAAATTTAAGTGGACTTCCTAGACACCTAATGTTTGAACACTTTGGAAAATGTTTTTTTTATTATGTATGTAACTGTACGTAAGTTCGGAACAATATGCCAGGATGATTGTAAAATCCGCCAGAATACCGATTAGATAAAAAGGTAATGAAAAGGTCTAGTGTAAACTCTGTCAATTTTATTGACCTACCTGTAATGGGTAGATGGAAACTCCACTAGTGCTGGTGTAAAACTTAATAATATATCTCAACTAAAGAAGATCAAAAATCCAAAATGATAGTGTTAGAGAACTTAAAAATAATATCTTTTTTTTATAAACAAATATTTATTAAATATATTATAGTATATATTATTACTCAATGGTCTCCAGACTGCGCACTCAATATAAAAACAAAATTAGATTATAATTTTCGTACATGTGAATCATTTCAAGTGTTATCCCCCTCTTAGGGTTACGAGTTCTGCTGGAAGTGCTGCGGATGAAAAACTTTTATATAATATACTATGTTCTTAGTGTTGAAGTCAAATTAATTAAAACTTTAACTACCCCACCCCTTGTTAAAATCTAAATTCTATATCAGATTTGACTTTGGACTATCATCAATAAATCAACAACTTTCCTAGTTTATATAACATTTTAGCTGCAATAACAAGCTTTACATGAAATAATGATTTATTCTCTGTTAATTCATTTAAATTATAATTATATCTAATATTTTGTAAGCTCATCTTGTTCTATATACATGTTTTAAAAAAAATTTTATAATTACTAAACTAATATTCATCATACGTTTTTTATATTGAAACCCTATATATTATTATTGTACACAGATTTATTCTGTAAATAGATAAATAAAAATAAAAAATAACTGTGATAAATAATAAAGGTAGAGATACTGGGGTGGGTACACATGAGTGAATGAGTAACAGCGAAATTGTCACGATAATTCAAAAAAGCTGGTTGGTAGATATAATAGATTAACGAACGTGATTAAATAATATATTAGTGTAAAACATAACGTCTGAAAATATAATACGTGATGGGTGTTCTTGTATATAATATTATTTATGAGTATAGCCCGCAATATAAAATAATACGTCCGTCATTAAAATCCGTATAAAAATATTATGTTTAATAAGGTATTTCAAATACAAGGAGTTTTCATAATGAATGACATAAATACACACAAGAATATCAAGTTTAAGAGAATTTTTTTGATGAATAAAATTACGGTTTATGACACGATAAAATAATATATCGTCGTAAAATGTTAAATGTTCAGGAAAAACATTTTAAGTTTTAATTAAACTAACATTTGCAATTCATAATGCATTTTTTTCAACCTATTCAGATTGCAATCCTTTTCATATGAAAAAGTACGTTTTAGTCATTAATAACGATAAAACATAATATACCAATCGATTAAATTTGAATAATAATGTAAAAACATTTAAATAATTTGTTGACACATTAAAAAAAAAAAAAAAATACAAATAATGTACATCATATTTGGAGTTAATTAACAAAAAATAAAATTAGTCTTTAATCTTATCTTCACATTAAGAATCTAATTTATTTTTATTTTTATTTATTTTAATCTTATGGACTACCCATGTTTACTCATTAATGATAAGTTATTTAAAAAGTTGATATTTTTATTCTTCTCTGTTTGCCCAAGGACCATTTTGTAACAATAGGTATGTATGTCAATTGTATCAACAATATCTTTTCAACAGAAATTTAAATATTTGTGGAAAACAATATAAATAATATAACCGGATTCTTGAGTCTTGTTGCTGACATTTACACCAGCATGCGTTGTCTCCGTCTTTTTGCATCCGTCTAGATCCTTATCTAGGGCATCTTATAGACTTTTATTGTATTTTAATTTTAAAACGAGTTATGAATATTTTAAGTTGTACAAACAATTTACAATTATAAAATATTTACTATGAAAATATACATTTTTTAAGAGATCAACTAGCTCTAATTTATAATCTTAAGCCACGATAACTTATATATTTCGTTATTTTTGATTACAATCTACCCGTTGTGTAGATGACAGCGTTTGTGAATAATGCCTTTTCCCACAAAGTAATTTATTAAACGTACACCGCATATGTATGTAAAATTTCTCTTCCAAAGTTGTATAGTTGTATTTATTATAAAATGTTTAAATAAAAATGTATTGATTTTAATTTTAAAAATACAACGACCGTATGAGGTCCAGCAAGTCCATACGAGAAAATTCCTAGAGTAAACCCGGGTCTCTTAGTTAACATACAATTTTACATTAATGAATTAGATAAATTTTCTGTGTGTTACCTGAATGGATATTATCAGTCAACCAGTAAATGGTCCATTCAGTGCATTTCATAAAATTATATAGTTTATGGTTAACAGACTTATTTTTACCTTGGTTTAATACAGTGCAACTTGTTTAGTGCATCTCTGAAAGTTTAATTGTCAACATATTGTTTTATTAATTCATGGATCCATTCGATGAAGGTATTTACCTACATGTAATATGTAATTCACTAATACCTACAAACTGGCGGTTTTTAGGGTGAGGCAACTAAGGATTGACCTAAAAGGTTGAAGTAAATAATACGCAAAGAGTATATGTCTTGGCTTCCCAATAGCACGCACATATTCCGATAACAAAATAAGGCGTTATATTGGTGTATCTAGGTTTTGGTGTAAAAGTCAGATTATAATATGTTAGCAAACTTTGCTGAAGTGCAATCAACAACTTCCTTGAATTTCATTTGAAAATTTCATAAGGGCGGGGTAAAAATGCAATGGCATATTCATCGTATATTTATCATCTATGATTAAATTCCCCCCTTAGCCCAACCGCGATAAACTTATATCATAAACTTTATGTCACAATCAATAAAATCTAGCGTCCTTCGTTTATATAATTTTGAATTTTCAGCTCCTAACGAATGATATTCATGAACCATTATATTATGAATTGTATTTCTAAAATGTTTTACTAACAAACAAAAATAATTGTGTAAAAAAAGAGCAAAAATTATACGACGGTGAAAGCGGTCACCCATCCGATTAAGTGGCAAAAAAACAACCACTGGCAGGGTTGTGGGAACCTTGATATATTCCCACGACCGCCAGAGGTTGTCCTTACGGTTTGGTGGTCGTAGTGCTATTATAAAGGATATACTAAAAATAATTTTGATCATAAACGTCGACGTTTAGCGTTGTGTAGTTTCCATGGTAAATTTTTTTTCGAATGTTTTTGCATATTTTAATGAATATGGATATTAATTGCATATTTCTGAATACCTAGTTAAATAAATGTTGCATATTATATAGCAATAATTATAATAATAATCATATCAGTTCTATTTTTATTCATCAATTG
>NW_019101002.1:512478-579525 GCF_001856785.1 Myzus persicae | reverse complement strand
TCATATTTTTCTCAAAATGTTCAACTAAGTAAGATAAAATAACACTATTCTTAAAAATACTACCTGTGTTCAATTGTCAACCAATTCACTTGAATTCGTGCAATTTATGAATCGAATTTACAAAACACTATACTGCAATTGATTTATATGTAAATAATAACTATATTATAACATTTATCTATAATATTTCAATAAATTATCATTGGAGGTATTGGTACATTACAAAATGTAGTAAATACAATTTAACTTTTAGCATAACTAAAACAATTAAACTTCACCACAGAATAAAGTTTACAAACATACTATATGGCAATATTGTGAGTATGATACAAGACGGTAATAAAGGAAATTTGACAATCTGACCTAATTTTTTAAGGCCACCAAAATGTAAAGACTGCTATTTGGATTCTCTCCAGTTTATTAATCGAAATAACTTTTGTTGATCCTAAACCACTGAACCGCACTCTAAAACTAACTGTTCAAAAGTACTGTAAAATACTCTGACACTGCAAAAAGCTAGTAAAGTTATTATATTTTTGTTTTAAAATCCTAAAGCTTTTAAGCTTTCGCTATAATCAAATCTAAATTTACATTAAACTATAAGTTAGCGATTAGTAAAACTAATCAAACAATATTTAACTAAATTAAGCCAAAATCCATCAAAACATTAACTCTTATTTTTCAAAAACTCGAGTAATAAGATTTAAACAAATGTATGTCACTGTGAAATATGGATTAAAATAATTGTATTTTATGATAGCTAAAGATTATACGTAGATTATTTATTAATTTAACTAATGGATTTTAACCATCGAAATTTTTAAAAGACATCGGTAAATTTAACGCTTATTATTTATCGAAAATGCTCGTGAATAATAAACAATATTATGATCTGTAACAACTAACTTGATGGGTACCAAATCTCTTGGGGATAAATCAAAAGGATCAATAATAGTATGTTATAGTGCGGTGGCGAGTGCGCATTCTTAGGAAAGCAAATGCGGGTATATGGTTGAAACGTTTGTTTAAATGTATAAATAGTTTTCAAAAATATTATTTGTATAAGTGTTATCGTCGTCGAGCCCATGACCGAATCTGACATTGTGGTATCTAGCTGGTTTTGACAGCCGTTGTGTATCTTACCTGCACCTGGATACCTCTGCGGATTGATTGACATGTCTCGTCGACCGTGCTTAACACCCGGGAAACTATACCACGTATTCACAACCGTCTTTGGTAGATAACGTCAGGTAATAATATTAAAACTTAACACATATAATAGTGTCTCGGCATCTGCCGCTGCCGTTAAATCTGAATAATGCGTCAAGCACTGCTCGTGGCTGATACAGAATACGTTCGTTAACAACATAATATATAATATGCATATCATTTTATGTATCTATAGGTTTTCGCCTGTATGGCACTTTTAGGTGGCTCTATTATATTATATATTATGAAGATAAGCCTTGGAGGGGGAGGGGGAGGTGAAAACTGGCAACACATCGAAATATAATAATTCATCTACTTGCAGTGGAGAAACTATCGAGTGGCCGTTACAACAAATCTTCATAAAGGTACTGCCTATATCCACAGGTACGAATAATGTATTACAGGTTGAGAGATGTGGGACATTATTTTTGTTTTCTATACCATTAACTTAAGTTGTAATTAATAATGATACATTGACGTATAAATAGGCCAAAGAAATGTAATAATATTCATTAACGGCAGTATTGTTCAATGATATTCGAACGAAATCTGTTTAAAAAAATTAGGTATCTAAAAACGTGTTATATTTCTTAACATTTGTTTCGGACCAAGTAAACCTATAAAAATAATTCAAAATCTTAAGTAAGAAATATGTTTTTTATGTTGTATTTCATGATCGTTCTACAGGACAGCAAGCTGCACTTACGCATGTGCGTGATACTTTTTATTATAGATAAATTATAATTAATATGACTTATTAGCTGAGTACCGTAGACAAAGTATTGTAGACAAAATGAAACTATTATTGGAGGTTAAGTTTAAAAAATAGATTTAATGTTACGTTATAAAAACATAAAGCGTAAATTTAGGGTATCTGTTCAATGTTTCGGATAATACCGATGGTTTCAAATTGTGTTGATTAATTGGAAAATTAGTTGATTATTTGGTTTGAGGTAATAATATAATATAGTCATTTTTTACCTATACATTTTTTTTCAAATTGTATATCCCACAGTACTTCAAAAAAATGTATTTGAAAAGATCAATAATATTATTAATAATTAGTAACATTGGTTTATTATGGAAACTTGCGTTGCAACGGTACGATAGTAATAACTCCCTAAATTAGTAATAGTCTAAATAAATTTGTTTGAAAAAACCATGCAATATTACAGATAAATATTTTTCTGAATATGACAAATTACGGATTATGAACTAACTTAAATAAACCTCATGGTAATATACATTTTTACCGAAAATGATCTACAAAATTACCATTTACCACTCTCTCTGGACACTGTAAAATGATAATAATAATAATTAGGGGGCATTTATTTGGAGGAAGATGATAGCATTATATGTATATATAGGATGATCCAATAAGTATGCTCACTACCGTTTTTTCTTTAATAATGAAGTTTTTCAAAATCTGATTTTTGGAATCTTTAAATATGCTTGAAGACCATTTTTCATATTCTTGAGATTTTTTGTACCACTTAAGGATAGAGTGTCCTGTGGTGATATAAAATTTTGTTTTTCAAATGGGTACCCCACTTTTTTACTGTAAATTATTAGTGGATCTTTTTTTTTAAGAATTTTGATGTATTGAAATCAAAATTTGAATGAGTAGTTTTCTAGTTATTACACATTTTGTGCAAAAGATAATAATATAGTTAATAATAGGGAAGAAGGATATGCTTATACAGTATACGTTGTTATCAATAGTCTAAACACATAATATAAAACAATACGTCATTTTATATTTATTTAGTCAAACACTTAAGTAAATAGCAAGTAAAATCATTCTTGATTTATTTAGTTATTTTTCTTATTTCATGTGTAGAACGGTATAAGCATATTCCATATTATAGACTATTATCCTTAATTCAAATTGTCCAATAACTAGGATACCACTGGTTTGAATTTTGATTTCGACACATCAAAATTCTTAAAAAAATTATCAGCTAAATAATTTACAGTAAAAAAGTGGGGTCCCCATTTGAAAAACAAAGGTTCGTACCACCACAGGACACTCTTTAAGTGGCACAAAAAATCTCAAGAATTTGAAAATATGGTCTTTGAGTAGGAATATTTAAAGATTCCAAAAATCAGATTTTGAAAAACTTCATCATTAAAGAAAAAAAGGGGGTGAGCATACTTGTTGGATCACCCTGTACATACATGAATATTTATGCTATATTTATATGTATGTATAAATTCCATACTGATTTCCTCCACAAAGAATGGTGAATTCGTTTACCAGATTTCCCAATTTTTCTCGTATAATTCCTTAACAGTGTCCATTCTGATTTATTTATCATGTGATATTATTAGGTTACAGTATTATTGTTATGCTGAAGTCATTAATAGTCTTCGATATTTTTTCTCCTCTCAGCACCCGCTGTATTTATCGTACACGCCTGCTTGTTTATAAAATCATAAACTTTTGCGGCGTTATTAATCCGCTCATTATAAACCACTACCCGTACCGTGGTCGGCCCATTTTGGCGAGTTTAAATCAATAGCCGTGTGTCTCGTTCCAATATTATGTTAATAATATCACTCCATATACTGTACGTGTACACGTTCATAATATATATTATATCACGAATTTTGGTTTATATTTTCTATATTTTTACGAGCATATTTAATGTAACGGAACGTGTACACGAGCGTGTATCGAGCCATATTCAAAAAAGTTACACCTGTAAAAGTTAAGCTTGGAAAAAAAAACGTAATGGCATGTTGTACGAGGAGGTTTTTTTTCGTTATCGGTAATAAACCGATGAAAATATAAAATAAATCCATCGACGTGAACTGAATTAAAGCAGACAGTTCAGGGGGAAAAAATGTGACGGAAAACGAATGTTAAAAGAGATTCCAGGCAAGCAAGCTTTTATTGAAAAGTCGTCCTTAGAGTACAGAGCATCCGTCGGATATACGAACCCTGTGCACTACTGCAGGACTTAAGACTTTAGTTGTGAAATCGCAAACGACGCGATCGAACATCATCAAGCACTTGCCATTCGCTGGGCAACAGAGATAAAAACAAACCTGTAAATGTCCTTTAAGGACGCTTTAGGAAATCGTTCGACATTCAAAATATTCTCATATTTTATTCGCCCTTTTTTTCTAGCATTTTGAATGACTGGAGAAAAATATTATGTGTTGTTTTTTTTTTTTATCATTTATTATTTCTTGGCCAGATATAGTGCTCTTTATAAAGATTACAATTTTTGTAATTTATATTTGTTGCGTATATCATTCGATAACAATAAAAAATTTGTATGTTATATTATAAGTAGCATTATATTATGCTACTTTAGATATTATTTTTGCTCTGCAAAAAGAAATTGAGGAATCATAGATATATTTTTTAGTATAGTGCAGTGGAAAAATATCTTGTACAATGCTACATTTTGTTAGAAATTTAATTAAATGGTTTTTTTTTTTTAGTCTCTATTGTTGATTTGTGTTTCAATGGCAATAAGTACACAAAGCGTTCCGAAAATCGGCCTCTCAAAAATCGGTTGAAAAAAAAGAGTTGTATCCACTCCAAAAACTTGTCTATGTTAAAATAAAAATAAAATACTGATCTCAAAAAACAAGGGTTGAATCTACTTTAAGAATTTTCCGGCAGTTTTATTAAACCAACAAATAATTGCGAAAAATAATTTGTGTAATTAATGTGCTGACCTTCTCCGCTATAAAATAATATTTGAATAAAAATCTAGAGTATATAAATATTATAACTTAATGTTTGATAAGTAAATAGTAATGTTTATTAAAAACATATCATCCTTAGAAGCGTTTTATAATTCATAAAATTGATTGTTTTAAATAGTGGGAACTGAAACTAAAATAAAATATTAATTTTGTGACATTCAACGATAACATTAAATAACTTACTAAAAAATAATATTACCAACTACTAAAAAAAATATTTATTAAACTATTTGCACTGTTATTTTTAAATTTCTTTGTATTATTTAGTTAATTGAGTTTCGGTTAGTGTTGAGAATATCTTTATTATGAAGTTTACGATGTAAAATAAAAGTCACCTTATATCTTTTTAACTGCAGTCACGACGATGATAAATTTCAGTTACATAAAACGACGTTCTTCGTACTACGACCCAGAGAATTTATAATGTACCTGCAATTATTACGGTCACAGTAAATACGAATTAACGATTTAGTAAAATAAAAAATAAAACTTGTCTCTTTTAGCACAAAAAAAAAGTATTACAATTACACACGGTACAGTTGTTGAACTTTGATTATGTATTCAATTTTTTATTTTTCAACATTTTCTTTGTTGTACTTCGTTGTTTTCCTTCCCTTTTGTTGTACCTGAACAGTAAAACCCGATGACGACAAGTACATACACGTTATCTAGATCGAAGGCACGGGATTTTATATATTTTTTTCAACTGTGAGACACTTAAAAATTATTCTAACAAATCCGAATCTTTGTCCGTTTTCAACTTCAATATCACACGACAATGTAGAGTTAAGTACATATTTTTACCTTTACTCTTTGAATTCCCTTTACATTTACAGTACGTAATTATTATCTTAAGTTCAAAGAGAATATAGTTGGTTAATTGTAATGCGTTTCCATAGTCAGGAGTAACAAAATTAATACATTCAAACGATTTTGACAGAATTTTTTTTTGTCGAATTATTTAAAAAATATTTGATCAAAATTGTTGATCTGGAAATAACAATAATTTTAAAAAAATGTCATAACAATATATATTTTTGTATAGGTTTTTTAATATATCACACTACTAATGTAATATAAGAAGTGCAATATTTTGAGCACATTTTTACGAATCAAAAACGTTTTTCAAAATATTATGAACAACAATAAATTCTAAAACTCAGTCTTACAGTTACGCCTTTTAAACCTCAAGGTCCATACTCATGCTCTAAAAACCATTTTATTGTTTTCGCAAAAGTTGTTCGCTGTTTTCTTTTTTATTAGCTTCCAACAAATAGTTAATATAGCTCGAGTTATACGTCGTAAATACATTTTTGTGAAATTGAAATTATTAAGTACACTTATGACGGGTGCTTGTCTTAAGTATAGTAGTTTGACTTTCAGATAATACAATCCTTTGTAACTTCGCGCACACAAAGGCAACGAGTAGACGACATACTATTTCGAAGTCACTCTATAACGAAAATATAAAACAACTTCCGAGTATATCGTGTTTGATTAAAAAAAAAACAACCTCACCGTTATTATAGTTGTAGAACATAATAATATAATAGGTACACGAATATTTTCATATTAATCATTATGGAATTAACGATTGTCCTTAGAAAGGAGGATATGAAATATATTATCATATCCCCGAGATTAAGCTATAATTAATTACTCAACTATAAGTAAATTTTTGTACCTAATGGAAGGCCGATTAGACGCATCTATATTTTTTATTTAAACTAACTTGATTTATGTGTTTACTGGTTAAACTGGTGAACATGTATGCACAGTGCACACACTGTTTCCCTAATAATATTCTGATAGCTTTCAATGTTCAATCAATGTTTTGAGCATTAATATTGTACCTACTTTGTACTAAATATAAGAATTGTATTTTCAGAATTAGGAGGGTTTTGAGAAATAGTCGACCACCGATATCGTAAATGCACCTATATCGGTGAAAGCGATTTCTCCCGTTTTATATCTAGAAAAGAAATAGGAATTTGGCAATTCTGTAAACTCTTAAGTGCAACCCACATTAAATTTCTATTTGAACGGTTATATAGGAAGGTATAAACATCGTAACATTCGTAACGGGAGCCGATTAACATCCATTTATAGAATTTTTGGAGGAACCAATATAATCATTATTATTTATGTAATACCTACGGAATAAGACTGTACATTTGCTCAGAACCACAAAACAGCTTGTCTAACATAGTATGTGACATTTGTTGCGTATATGTAACGATTATTGGTGCAACATGTTCCGAAACCAATTTAAGATTCATCTTGAAAATCATATAATAGTCCCGAGTTCATTTACAGTAGTACGATCTCATCATTGTTAAATTTAATTTAATGTATAATGGAAACCAGGATATTATTTCCTTAGTTATATTATAATCGAACTATGGACGACCCTAGATCGGTTATAGATTATATAATTTCTTGTAGGTAAATTCGTAACCTAAATATCCGGTCATTAGTTTGATTTGTAGTACACAATTAGTAAATTGATATTACAATCTAATTATTATTTAATATTTATTACATACATACTTGTAATTCCAAAATATTATATAGGTACATAATTCAAATATTTGGTAGTAAATAATTTAAGTTTCTTGAAATTTAATTGTACTTCCTGAATTGCAACTAAATAACATAAACAATAATAACAATATCACATATTCTATATTGTATCTAATATTTTATTATATTAAAAATTCGTTTATTTTGTGATTTTTCCTGATTTTTTTTAAATCGTATATGAAATAATTTTAAGCCAGTACAAACAGGTTCAATCTACAATATTAAATTATATTATAGTACAACAGTGTATGCATGTAATTAGCCCTTTTCAATCGATGGAAAGACTATATATCATTGTAGCCATAATTAAACTTTTGAATCATTCCCACGTGTCATTTTTTATCATAGAAATCTATTTCCAACTCATCTTTACTGAATCAATATCTACTACACATAAATTAAGTCATGTGTATTATGTAATGAGTGCATACATAATTTAATCACAATATTTTATTATAATATAAGTACTTCTACTACTTGATGAAAAAAAATTTAATTACTACTTGGGATCTCAAGAGCCTAACTATAGTAAAAAGTAGAATCGGCTCTTATGGATGTATGATACCGAACTTGATGAATGTAACTTTCTTTCATATCTTTGGTAATAATTGTAAACACAAAAATAAGAAATTATGCCAGAAAAAATATATGGTCATAGTCATGATGATTCAATTCCTATATTAATTACTAATTCGAATATTATATTGAGGAAACCTTGGTATAGATAGTACATTTCGGTAAAATGTAGGCATAACATGGATTCGATTTTATCTTAAATTTTTGTTTTGTAAATATTTTTAATTATCATTCATTTTAAGTTAATATGATTTTTATATTAAGTAAAAACTATTAATAAACAAAATTATTTTTCTTCGGAGAACAGTGCATATCATCTTCAATGTACTATAAAAAATAAAATAAGTCGATTTTCTTAGAGTTTGAAACTTATTTATTCAGAATTTTTTTTTTTTTTTGAAATTACTTAAAAAATAATACTTCGTTCGCGGTAAAATATTCTAGACCAAATTTTTCGATTTGTAGATTCAGAGCAAAAGAATGAATGGTTTGGCTCTACAACTATGAGCATTATTTATCCAAATTCCAAAGATACTTTTTGTAGGTAGCAGAAAAAAAGAACAAAATGTGGTAGTTTCTGGCGTTAAATGTTCAAAAAGTAAGTAATTTCTCTGTAGTCTGAAAATTAAATAAAGACATTAGCTGTATAATATATATTTTTAATTTTTCAAATACCTTAGAAATCACTTTGAACAATAAAACGTTAAATTTGAAACAATATAAAAAGGTAAAGTAACAGCAAAGTCACAATGAAAGAATAATGGAAACATGATTTTTTTAACTATTCAATAAATATAGACCATTTTTAGGTAAACAAGATTTTCTTCAGAATTGCATTATCATTGTTTTAAATAATAAAAAATAAAAAAACACTTGAGTACTTGACCCTTCATCACCTATCCTACTCCTGTAGGTGTTAGAACTATTTTTTTTTTCTTTGAAATATATTTAAATATTTAATCCAGTGAATTGAACTGTTAAAGTTAACAAAATGCAGTTTATAAATGGTTCGTCCAACTGACATTATACATAATGAGATATGGTATTCTAAATGCAATTAAAGATTGTACCGACTAAAAATGTCTGAATTTTTTTTTTCAATCTTGTTTTATTGTTGTTGTGTTTGATTTATTACGTCAAAACATGTGGTTATTTGTTGTAGTAAAAGCAGTTATACTTTGAAAACATAAAACCTTTATTCAGAAATGACCGGAGGGATTTAAAAATGTACAATGTAAAAACATACATTAAATATTTTGCCTCGAGTGAAAACGTTTCATTTAAAAACTATTTTGTTATAGAAATTTAATTTTTTTAGTCATTGCGTCAACTGTAAAAAGCTAAACAAGCAATTAAAATACATTACTATTTATATGGAAAATAAAATCATTAATATCCCATAAACATGCATGTATCCACAACACAATGCCTTATACTTAATTAATAGTAAATGTGCTTTGAAATTTTAAAAATCATTTTTTTAAATTCGTTTGGAGAACTCGAATCAATCGATTTTTTTCTTATTGGTGGGCACTGTAAAAAACTATATTTATTTCAAGTGGATTTGCAACACTACTCAGACCCATTTTATTCGTAAATAAACTCGGTAATCGCAATGGCAATAAGGGTATAATATTATTAAAACAGTGTGAACTGTTAGGTATATAGATTATTCAAATTCAGGTAATATTTTATTTATTTATTTTTGCGAATTGCTTTTTATTCCACCTCGGAATAGTATGATATTATATTATGCAGTTACACTTGCGGTGTTTTTACAACGATTGATTCCAGAACACTTGGAATAATCTATTTATTTTTTCCTTGTACCATCCCTGTGTGTTTGAATAAACACATTTTAATATATTCACAATGCAAATAAGGAGCCGCTTGTGATGAGTATGGTACGGTATTTGCTTACTTAATGAGCTGTTGTGTTTTCATTAAAACAATTTCATGCCATGCAGTTAACCACCGAATAAAATGAAAAAGTGATCAGTCAAGTGCGGTGTCTACTATGATATTATTGCAATAAAAACATCACGTAATTTACATACTACAAGAGTGTTGTGCTTGAGACTATTATGTTAAAATAATATTTATGGTACATAGATAAAGTTTAATATTAATATTTTCAGAACGTTTTCCTTGGAAAATTTAATAAACAATAATTAAATAATGAACTTACATGATAATAATAGTATGATATTATAATGTGAACATTTGGATTTGAGTTGCATGATATGATAAAAAATAATACTTTAATTTCCAACAATGATTTTTAAACATTACAACAATAATATTATACAATAAATTAGACAAATTTATAAATATTATAATCTGTATTTAAACAAAACAAAGTACATTTTCTTCTCTTTATTATATTGTGTTCTTATAGTTACAAGCAAAATTAATTTAATACTTTAAATACCTATTCAATTTGAAAATACGTTGCATTTAATAATGTTATTTTTTTATGTATTTATTTTAACAATACATTACTTGTTTCAAAATACCAAATGTTTTTACAACGTTCAAAATATTGAATAATATTATTATACTCGTATGATGACAAAGTTTCTATAAAATCCTGAATTTTTCAGTTTTTCTTAAATCATTGTCATCTGATATATTTTTCAAAAACGAAACAATACTAAAAGTTGTTTATTTGTCCTACTTTTTATTATCGTAGAACAACAATTTAATTAAATTAAAAAATAGTATTTTACATTGCCTTTTTTTTATTTACAATATTTTTATAAAATAATAGAAAATGTCTGGGATATTATTGGTTTTTTTTTATGATACTCATTCCATTCCGCAATAAGTATTATTTAAAACTTCTTGAATTGCATATATTTTATCGCTATTATTATTAAACTGATTAAATACCATATTTTATTTTATCGAATAATCACTATTTGGGTTTTTTAAAAGAAAATGTGTTACAGTCTACAGATCACAGTGTGAAATGTGGATTGGTTGAATGAAAACTAAACCTATACCTACACCATATAATATTTAATTAACTTCCATTTTAATTAAAGCCTCAAAAAGCATGCTTTATTTTTCTTTTTGCCATCGTAAATTACAACAAAAAGTTCTGATAAAATGTATTTAGTTATAATAACTTACACAATTTATAAATTGTATTGGAATAATGTTATATAACTGGAACTTCATTAACTTTTTTATAAACACCGTTGATACCTAATTATTTAATAATAACAAAATCCTGCTTTTACACTTAATAGTTTATAGTAAGCATTGCAATTGTAAGGCTCAAACGGATTTAATTAATATTATTGATATAAGCCACGATTTAAGATAATCTTAAATCGTGATAAAAGCTGACAACATAATTACTATCGAAATGTCTTATAAGAGATTATCGAATTTCTCTTGGAACAGTACCTGATTAATGTAATTGTTCTGAATCTCGAAAATCGGGTGATTTCGATTCGACGATAAAACCGAAAAACAATAATTATCTCATGTTTCAATATTTTAACATTATAGTCTAATGAATAAGCGACCTGGAAACGAAACGAATAATAATAATAATAATAATACACTGTCACTACGGTGGTGGATATATAGTTCCGTTGGTCTAATAATATAAACATGGAATAATGTACATAATGATTCGCGAACGGTCTTTCGGTTATGCAATATATATGACGAGGCATTATGTGAGGATTAACTTTTAACATCCGTCCTTTCGCATTGAAGTGTTTTAAGAATTCATATGCTCGCTGCATATAATATTATGCGAGTTAAAGCAGTACTTCGAGGACTATACTAATGGCCTCGGCAGCATTGAACGTGTCCGTGTGATTTTCCAAGACGTGTCCAAACTGAAAAAATAGGCTTATCAATATATGGGTTTTCTTTTCTTTTCTTTGTGTTTATTTTGTTTTATTTTTTTGTCGGAAAATATAAATAAAACAAAGGATTTGTATGGTTGTCGAAAGGTCAGACATTAGATCTGGCTTTATTTGTGATAAAAAAAAATTCTAAGATCCCAATAGTGCTTATACAGTACTTACACTGTTTTAACAAAAAAAATTAAATCACTGTGTTGAATGACTAATACCGATGGTCGACTGATGAAGTAGATACTCGTAATTCTATAAAACACCATTTTCGATTTGGAAAAGTGAAGTTTTGTATGGCTGCCATATGAGAATAAACCTACCAAATTAGTTGGAAGTAGGCCAATAATGTAATTTATCATTCGTACCTGACAATTATAGTGCCTTTATTTTGCGAAAAACAAATTTCAAATGCCTTTTTTAATCATTATAAATTCAATCTAAAATCAAAATCTTATACATTTGGGCTTACAACAATACAGTATATGTATCTGATAATATTATATTTCATCCAAAATGCAAACCTACTTTGATTCCTTGTAAATAGTTTTATGACATTTTTTTTCTGCACTCAAACTTTAATGTATATGATCCCTCGCCAGTTGCCAAGTATTTTTAAATTATTACTTCTTTGAATTCGATAAATTTAAATGCTATGGATATCAATTATTGAATTATACTTAAAAATATTATAATGATCATTGCTATACATGGTCATATTATTATTATGCTTTTTTTTTGCTAGCTCATTAACTAAATTTCTAGTACTATGTATAATGCAATATTATAACAAAAAATATGTTTTTGAAAATTCACTAAAAGTGATATTCAAAAAAAAACGTATTCACATATTTTAACTTAAAAGCTTCATACTAATAATTAAATAATTATTATATATTGTTTAAAATTATAAATTTTTTATATTACCAAAAATATAAGCCCTATACTTCGGCACCGCAAAGGTCAACAATTAGCACAGTCAGCACTTTGAATTCGGCCGACCGAAAAACGATGAACATCTTCTAATAAAGAGTTATGATTGTTTACATTTTGCAATCGCATTAATTATTATTTACTTATCAATTTTATTGAAAATTATACAAACATGCTAATAATATATCCGATATTGTTCCTACCAGCAACGTATCCAATTAAATTCTTTTGGGCTATTGTTACTGCTGAAATAGTATATGCTTTCATTCATAATTGGGAAAAAAACCAAACTTTATTTTAAAACCAATGTTCCATACTTCCGCATTGTCTTAATATAAAACAGAAAATAACAGATTTTATGCCCTTACAGGTATTGGGTTGATAAAATTAATTCAAGTTATACAATTTCGTACATCGAGTGTTCACCAACTTAGGAGGCACTTAAATTTTCTTTTGGGTCGTTGAAATTAATCGAAGAATACTTAATTGATGGTAAAACCCATTTATAGGATTTTGAAGACCCCTGGTGCAAACATTCGCAGTACAACTTGTAGATTTTAATTAGCAAAATATTTATTAAATATAAAATAAAATTTGGGTTAGCCTATTTTTAAATTAATTTATATTTCCCCACTATGGCTCTAAAATCATTGTTGATTGAACAAAGGCATTACTATTCTTTCGATTTTTTTATAAAATATACTTATTACCTACTAAATAATAGCAATTCAATTGAATAGTATTAACTATTGTATTCAGATTTAACAACTACAATTGCATAGGTAACGGTTACAAATAATTCAAACTAAAAATGTTACAAATTTTTCAATTTCCAACTTTGTAATAATGAAATGTAAAAAAAATTGTATTTATTATTACATTTCAGAACGCTCTCATTCAATACATTTTGGTTCTAGAGCTGTTAAGTTGAAATTCTTTACAAAAAATAGGCGTTGAATTAAAAAATAGTAATACGAATTGCGAATTGCACATGCTCATGCCGGGAGGGTTAAGCATTTGAAGTGGAATTATGAATTTGTATTAAGACACGCTTAAATTGCAAAAAAAATCCTAATTCAATCCGACGTGAACCTTCAGAGCAGTTGAGTGTTTTTTTTAGTTGCAAACATAATTATATTATTCACTAAATAAAATAAAAATTTCAAATACTTTTCAATACTTTTTTACATTTTGATAACATATACAAATTAATTAAATAGGCATTATTCATTTCAATACAATAATGTTTGTTACAATATTATTATTATATTATGCGAATTAGTGGCTTGGTAAGGCGCAGTCGTAAGCTCAATCTGCGGAAACGCTCTGAGTGTACGTGCCGGCCGACGTTGCAAGCTCCCGGATGGGTGACCACTCGAATTTTTAGCAACACATCCTCGCCACACACGCACAAACACGTGTTACAATCCTACCAACATAAAAACCTACCATACCTATACAAAATACATCCTACTGTACTTACCCACGTCCAAGGGCAGGCCTATGATGGAGCGAGTTCCCCCTAATAAAAAAAACAACAAAATTATGAAAATTGGTTTACAATTATTGTTTGTGCAAATCGATTTGCACATGTCTCCTATATTCACCAAACCAGCTGCCTGTTACCACACATTATATTCCAAAAGCATTGGAGATAATATTTGTGAGTTATGAACAAATATGCAAGCATCTTAGAAAATCTGTTATAATATTACGTCCTAGAAATGTAACAATTTTCTGATTAAAAGAAATAAAATAATGAAATGGGTAGCACGTGCTTTATTACAAATTCTGTAAAAGTAAAAGTAATAGATGACGAGTTTAAGCTGAGATAAACAACAATTAGGTCATTTAGACATTGCATGCGCAAGTAAACGACTATAAATTCGAAAAGTTTTGAACTTAAAATACGTGGCAGTTAAATTTAATGTAGTTAACGACAATCACATATAGATGCAAAAAAAAAGTCAAATATCCTGAGATAAATGTTTCTCCACGGTGCTTGAAGTTTTTTTTTATTTTATTTTTGACCAACATTATTGTCACAAAAGTCTAAAAAGAATTTACTTGAAAAAAAACCCACAGCACAATGGTTACTATAAGATTAAATGCATGAGGAACATGATTTACGATGAATAAAAAACCACTGGATGTGTAAAATAAGAGGAATAATATATGGTCTGCAAAAAATGTGTTTAACACTGCGTATTGTGTACAGTATAGTAATATAAAATCCGGGAGGAACTCTAAGGACATTATTCGTAAAACCGGATATGAGGTTATGTTTCCGAGTGGAATATTGACTCAAAATCGTCTGGATGCGTTTGTTGTGTTGATTCGGACTGAGAGAGTGAGAGAGTGAGAGAACGACGATTGTAATAAATTTAACTTTATACGCTCGATTTTAACATGAACGATAAGATTATAATATATAGCTATACATACATCGTGGCCCAGTGAACCTTCAGCTATATACACCTATATTATGTATATATATATATATATATAATTATAGCTATATTATAATATGCCAAGCCGTCATTTAATGTTCAGTCACTGAGTTATAGTCTGTCTAGAACTGTAATGTTTATATACTTATTAATTAATCCATTATTATACTGATACATCAGAACCGTCTATATTTACAGCCTTTGCACAATAACCATGAGCACTGTTCTGATAGTAATCACTGTAATCGTATTTACGTTCGGAATAATTGTTTGACAAGTAAATAATGTACTGACTCAAGAGATTCTCATTTAAGAGATAACCGTCGTTAACATTGTGACTACAGTATAAATGCGAAGAAATCGATTACGAAAAACTGATTAAAGTAGTCTTCTGAAAATAAAAGCAAATGGAAACCGTACAGCCGTACACTGCTAATAACGTAAAGTCATATAAATTATATACTTAATGGAAATATGGAATATAAAAAATGTTTTTTTTTGTCAGTCATGGAATATAACAATGATAATAATGTTCAACAATGATTTTTACGTCTCGCTCCGCTGTACATCATTATTACGACTACTTGAGTAGAAAATGCATTTAAAAAAAATTTAGATGAATTTAAATCTAATATTGAACAAAAGGATTTCTAACTATGACCATTTAAAGTTTTAATGAGAAGGGTAAAATGGTTTTCGTTGTGTCTGCATAAATTGTGAGCCGCTTCGTTTCTCTTGTTTAAACTTTAAAATTTAAATATATAAGGATGGTCACATAAACCACATTTCTTATGTAGGTATAATTTACATTTCCGTATTTATATGCAGTCGCTCAATTTATAGTAATTTATTGAAACCACTCATTTACACGCAATTTACACACTAACATTATAATATTATGTTATATATTATTATATATAAATATATCAGTTAGCTGTGAAATACTCGAATACAGTTAAATTATTATATTTTTGTACAACATAATAATTATAAAATTGTAATTATTGCAAAACGGAATTTGATAGTATACTTTATTACCTAATAAGTGAATAGTTGTTTTTTTTTTCAAGTCTATTATAGCAATATTATTATTTTACCATTTTTTAAGTTCTTTTTTTTTATGACAGTGGCATTATCTAATTTGTATAATGTATATCTTAGGATGGTTATTATATTTTTAAGTCTATATGAATATTATACGAATTACAAGCACTGTCGTAAAAAACAGGTATGCATTGTACACACCACAGGTTTTTTGTACCATGTCTGATACTATATTATAGATCCTCAAAAGGTCTAATGACTCATATTCGAATTATTAAATTATTAAAATATAAAATATTTGTTATTGATTTGGAAATGAAACCAATTTTATAAAGTATCTGTTTACTGATTTACTATAACTGTTGCCCACGGTCCTATAAAAATTAAGAAGTATAAAATATATACATTTTCGTTCGCATTGTCCTGTAATTATTTGTTTTATGGTTAGGTTAGGTGTAGGTTATTTAGTATGATACTTACTAAAGTCTCGTCATGTTGGTATTTAAATTTTCACCGGTTGCTCTTAATGATTCTTTTGAAACTAGATTGTTGTAAAAATTTGATATTTTTTGTGAAGCACTTGCAGATTTTTCTATTTTTTTTTTAAACCTAATGAAAAAAAAAGGTGACTTTTCGTGTTTCTTACAAATGCCTATGTAAACAAAATGTTTTTACCTAATTTAATTAAACAAATTATACATTTCGTAGAATGCAAATAATTTTAAATGAACATTATAGGTTCAGTGACGAACTGTTAATTTTAGTTTGAGTACAAAAATGTGCATTTTTAACTATAATATAATGTAATAGAATCTCCACTGAGAATAATAAAAAACGAATTAACGTTACAAGTCTTACGACCAATCCAAAATCGACTAAAAATATTTTAATAAAATCCCTTTACCGTAGTAACGAATTTCTAAATATCGATTTTTAAATATTAATTTTTTCTACACCTCAAATTATCAGTGAACTCTAATTTCTAGTAAAATGTCTTGTCAACAAAAATAGTTCCTTCATACAATTAAATGATTATTACATTTTTAGTACAAAGATAATAAATAAACAATGTTTGTAATTGCCTTAAAATTGAATAAATCATCAAGATATTTTACTGTGTGTATTCTATCTTTAAATTGTTCATAATTAGGGATTGAATTCAAGATGTATAACAACAAGTGAAGTAATGAACTTGCATTTAATTGCATTAAACACGGAGTAAATAATTTTTTAATTTCCGTAGTATAGCGATGGAAGGTTACAAATATAGCACCAGATGAGAAATATAATATATCATAGAATCAAGGTTTGATCTACACCTTATAGGATGACTGCGAGGCTATATTATAATTCTAAATAAATTTATATTTTTAAAAAATGCTATTGAATTTAATAGATTGTAACTTATACATATTATTTAAACATAACTACATAAATCACTATAAAATGTAGAACAAATGAATTGTTTAAGTACATTATAAATTATACGATTATAATTTATACATTTAAAATATTATCCAATAGTAAAAACGCACACAATAAAAACCCATCAAATTTTTGAAAATAAAATCAATGCATGTACCATATTGTATTGAGGTTTTTATGAAATACACTGAATACAAATTATATTGTACTTTATTAAAATGTATTGTGTCATTGTTAAAACCGATATGACACGTGAGTGCTTATTTACACTCGTGTCGGTTCACTCACCTTGGTACAATGTTGTGTCGTGTTGCTATTTCAAATTTGATAGCAACCATAAATCATAGAGTTCGAAAAATGATTCTAAAAGCAAAACTCAGTTTTTGTCGTTTTTCAAATTGTTAGTACGAATAAAATATATTTATTAAGTATCAATTTTCGATATATTTTTGCTGTGATTAAGATATGTTTGTGAGGTAGGTACTTATTATAATTTAACATTTTGAATGTATCTAAAAGAAAAAGACAATTTGACAAAATTACATTAACAACTTGATTTACTCAATTATACTTATTTTATTATAATATATTTTATGAATTGATACCAAAACCACCCATAGCCATTTTCTTAATAAAATTACGTATTTTTTTCATCCACAATAATTATTAAAATAAAAATGCAATATGAAACTCGTCGAGTTTCTGAGCGGGATTCATTTCAATTGGCTTTACAATCTTATATTTTTAACATAGAAATGTTCTTGTACTGGTTATAACTTTATAACTTTTTGTTTCTAATCGCTGTTTTCGAGGCCGATTTTTGTGACGATTTCTTTAATGTCATTAAAACTTAAATCAACAATAAAAACAAATTAATTAAATTCCTAATAAAGTGTAAAATGCTTCTAAATATTTTTTCCACTGTATTATACCCAAAAATAAATCCATGATTCCTCAATTTTCCTTGCAGAGGAAAAATATCTAGTAGCATATGCTACTTATGTTCAATGATTTTTGTGTGATTGTCAACCTGTTTTATAGTAGAAAAAATATTCATCATTCAGCTTTGAAGTTAGATTTCTGAAACCAAATTGAATCTAGTTAGTGGGTTTATTCTATCATAAACGAGGCCAACTACCAAATAAGTATTAAACTTTCTTGAAAATTTAAATATTGGAAAAAATCACGTACAAACACAGATAACGTTCTTACTATTAAGTAATTTTATAAATGACTTGATATTGGCGTGTAAACACAAGCAACCAATTGATGATTTAATTCTTTATAACATAATCAATTATCATACCTTTAAACTTTCAAACATTTAAACATTTATGTCAGTGCCGTAGCTAAAGGGGATTTGGGGCTTAAGTTCCCCCACCAAAAAAAAATATCAGACTAACTATAACCGGTATACCCTGGCCCTAGCAATAAAGTATTGTAGTCCATCCCCTGAAAAAAATCCTGGCTACGGCACTGATTTATATTTAAATATTATCTTAACTATAATGATTCAAAAATGAAGTGTATTCTTAAAAGAAGCTTTATTTTTTTATAAAACATTTATCCACAAAAACAATAAAACTTTTATTTAACATGAGTCATTTAACACTCAATTACTAATAAGATGCAAATATGCAGTTAAACTTATAAAATAAATACAAACCCAGTCATTCAGGATAAACATTGATACCACGCTGACCAATATTCAAAAGAATGATTTAAAATGTGTATTCAATAATATGTGATATGTCAATGGTAGTCAATGATTATCAAAAGGTTTCCAAGGCCATATTTTCTTTACCTCGGGAACTTATTTTTCTTTGCCTTTCTATATTACCTATATTTTTTACAGTGACTGAACCGAACGTGATCGCATGGTACCTCCAAATAATCTTTTTAGTACCCAATAACTAATATTGTTTTTTTTTTATACCTGACCCGCAATGTAATGAAATCAATTCTGTACATGACTCAACGACTGATTTTTTTTACACTTTTGAGTACTTTGTAACTAAATATTATCGAACCATACATAACCGCTGCAGATCCTATCTAAGTATATTTATTTATATTTTATTGTAAGGCTATCATACGATATCAAGGACACAGTCTAATGAAATTAAATGTACACAGCACCTCACTGACCACAATCAATATCTAGCCAAAGTACAAAGAAATCGCATACCCAAATGCAAGGCCACTCAAGCTGCCCGGAACAGAAATAAATAATTTATTATATTAATATATGATTATAATAAAGTAATTTATAATATCTCGAGCTCAACTAAATCTTACATAAACTAATGTTTCGTAGAATTCAGATTTAAAAGCTTCGCAAAGCAGTAAACAATTTCCGTGTGACGACTCCTACAAAAATATCTCTGCATTATAAGAAAATTAAAATACAAAAATTCAATACAAAATATGAATATCATAAGGTGTACATATTTGGAACTATAAAACAAAAGGGGGAAACTATAATATATAAGGCGTGTAGCTCAACTAATTATTATTTAATATTATTATACCTTTCCCGTGATAGGACCGACTGATGGAGTACAAAATATAAATTTAAGATATTGAAAACTTTACTAACCTTACCTAGATGTTTAGCCCCGTGAAGCTGTTTTAAACATGACGTATTGGTCTCTTCATTATTAAATCGACTGATTTTGTGTCAAAGTAATCAAAACAATTTTTAAAATAATTCTCTACTAACTCGTCCAACTTTAAAGTAAGATATGATAATGCATAGTATCCCCAGGTAAATGCCCTAACAACATATACTAATGACCCTAGATGCCGAAGTATTGTTAAGAGTTAGTATAAAGGTAATTTAAAATATCATATTTTACTTCTTTGGGTGCCATAACGCACAAAATAAATACAACTCAGTTATTAGTTTAGATAACGATAAAATGTATTTAAAATTGTATTGACTCTTAAAAGATACTGAAAAACATAACATTCAATAGCAGCATAATATTATAATATTAGATACAACTGCACTTTACAGAATTCATTGACAGCCGCATTCGGAGTGGTTTTCCTCTTCTTCTTGATTATCATATTCGCTATAATTCTACAAGACATAAGACATCCTTTGTTAAATACATTTTAACTGATTTATAAATTATAATTTAACTGCATACCAAATTGCGCTCAAACTGACTCGATTCAGATTTTTGTGTCTTAAAAAAAAAAAATACGCGTTTGGTATTACGATGAGTACAATGTTACGAAATAGTCAAAATAATAATATTTACCGCTATATTCATTTCCTCTTTACCTTCTGAAATGAGAGTGGAAGAAGATTTCGATTGTCCCATTTTCTAAATAAAAGAATCAATTAAAAAATGAACTGATATATTAAATATATAAAAAAATGTATGCTAACGTATCAACTTAAATTGCATTATAACATTCTATATACGGTTCTAATCTATTTTCATATGCCTTATAAACATATAGTTTAATGTAAAGTTTCTCAACAAAATATATAATTATTAAATAAAGTTAAATTAAAAAAGTTTAAAAAAATTGAAATTCAATTTTTGAATAAGTATTTTAAATAGCTTATATTTAGTCAAGAACTGGTATTTAACTACTGAATTTTAATTTTTACTCTTTCAAAATGCCAACTAGATTTTCTACCAATAACCACTCTCAGATTTAAAGAATTAAGAATTTTTCTTCTACACGTCTTAATCACACACACACAAACATCACTGTAAAACGAATAAAGCATTAATCGCTTCCCTCATTCTAAAACTGGATAAAACGAAAATTTTAATTTTTTTTGGAATTTATGATGTCAAGTAGAATTTTTGGTTATAGGTCACTGTTGAAAAACCCACATTTAAATATTATATCATTGATTTTCCACACAGATACTTAGGGTGATAGAGGATACCTTTGAGACATACTGTGTGTGTATATTTATATATATATATTCACTTTGTGTGATTAATTTATTGTTTATTCATAAATATAGTGTAATAATTATTCTTACTACGATAAATATCTGAGTGTTAAACTCAAACAAAGTAAATGTATATATAATATGTTTTAGACATTGAATGATACAAAGGTAATTTATGAGCACGTACTATAAATTATAATGCACTTTATAGTGGCTCACTTTATCATGTATTTTTTAAATACATTTCTGTTTCTCTTTTAAACATTTTCACGAATAACTTATGAATTAAAATTTTGTTTCCACAAATCCTAATAAAAATGTTAATTAATTATCATTATTTTTTTACAGTGTTTAAGATAAATAAAAGTGGCTTTAGTTTTTATTTTTTATTCCAAAAAAATAAATAATGTATTCAAGCGATGTTAATAAATTATGGTCGAAAAATATTGTAAGTTACCGCTTTTCCCATTGCATTTTCACCTCCTTGGCTGTACGATAAAGACGATGTGGATTGTCCCTTACTCTAGAAAAATTGAAAATTATGATTTAAAACAAAAAGGGCATGAAATATCGATATTTCAGTAACATAATGCCCTTGTAAATGTTTTATTCTTCATGCAAATTTATTACAATTATAATTACCATAATTGTATTTGATTCTCCACGTTCAGATTTTGACTCTGCAATGCTACGTTGATAACCCTGCACAATACAAATCGATAAAATAAAATAAATCGAGAAACATTATACTATTTTATTTTAAAATGTACGTGTACTCTTAAGTAATAAACACTACTAACTGACTTGAATACAGTTATTTATTTTGTTGAGATTTAACATATATTATGTATAATAATATTTGAATTTGTTAGCAATATGCATTTTAAAAATGGTTATTAAGTAACTTTATTAAAATAAAGTGTACCCGCTATTCACATATTACAATTTTTTTAGTAAATAGTAACTAAGTTTAATATTACTTACTGACGATGAGATCAAAGATGATTCCCTTTGTTGTTTCTTCTAAAAACAATAAAATGAACAAATTTAAAATAATACAAATAATACTAATAAATATAAACAATTAGTATTTTTAGCAGTATTCACCATTGATTCAGTCATATTTTCTTCATCTACTTCTGATTCAGAACTACTATATTCTATCCCCTAAAAATAATAAAATATGAATTATAATATTAAATGTTAAACACAATAATATATTTAGTATATAAATAATATGTTTTGTTTAATTTAACCTTTAATTTTAAATGTTTTACAAAATCGTTATATTAAACATATTTTTAATGCTAAACATGATATAGTCATGTGGTGTGTTCATGTATGTATAGTACCTATATGTATTATACCATCGTACTAAAAAAACTAAAATTTTAATAAATATATTCAAATATATTCATGTTCATTTGTCTCGTAGTATTATTATTTAAAACGAAAACTTTAATCAAACAAACTATTATTTTAATTATTAATAAAAACTAAAAATAATACTTTGGTCATGCATTATTATTTACCGATTGGTTTACTACATTTTGTCCACATCCACAGCGTGACGATGAAGATGAAGTATCGCCTTTTCTACTTAACTGAATAAAGACAATTTTGTTACTTCAAAAGTTACAATATAATATTGGGCTTATTTAAAGTCCATTGTATTAGTATTTACCGAATTTCCTTTGTCTTGTTGCTCAGTGTCCAACTCGGGAGAATTATTTTCTTGATCGTACTATAAATATGGATAAGAAATATTATTTAACAATCATAAAATAAAAATTATAGCGATTTAGGTAAACGTTGAATGATACTTTATATGAAAAATTCAACAAATATTTTTTATACAATATTTATAACACATATTAAAGCAAACATCCACGTCAAATGGTGTGAGTAAAGTTTTTATAATTTTTTCAGAACGATATTTTAAAAATGTAAAGCAAATAACAAATTGTAATAGTAAACGTATTTACCGAATTTATTCCTCCCTTATTACCACTTCCATAACGTGTCACTGAAGATGATGACGATTTGTTATTTTCCTTATTCTGAAAAATTAATTTAAAAATATCGATTGTTAAAAAATTATTAAGTTTACTTATACTATTTACTTACATCATTTAAGAGGTAACGTAAAAAAAATATTATTTACCATCGTTTGCCTCATTTCAGCATTTGTTTCTGATTCAAAAGTACTGTATTGTTTACCCTAAAAAATAAAATGGGCCTCTCATTATATTCCATACCATGTATAGTTGAAGTATAGTTCAAACCCTATTAAAAATAACCAACCAATGACCTATGTTGACGAGGGTTGATTAATAAAAAAAAAAACAAAAATACTTTCTTGTTAAAATAAATTCCGATACAATATCTATGTTATCATTATTAACTAATGTGCGTTTTATATTTTAGTTGAAATAACTTCGAAAACATTAAAAAATATTAGAAGAAAACATATCATTCAACAAAGTTGTTTACCGATTTGTTTATTTCATTTTCACCACTTCCACCGGTTGATAATGAAGATGAAGATTGATTTTTTTCATTTAACTATATTAATAAAATATCGTTACTAAAAGCATTACAATAAAATATTAAATTTATTTAATGTGCATAGTGTTATTATTCACCGTCATTGCATTATCTTGTTCTTCAGTATCCATCTCAGAATAATTATTTTGTTGATTATTCTAAAAATATGTATGAGAAATATATTTAATAAGAATAGTTATAATTAAAACGATCTACCTATCTATAATTTGAATAATAATGTTTACACAAAGTTAAACTATTATTGAATAGTTGTAAAGCATAGGTATAGCAAAATAATATAACATAATATTACTGTCATAATATATTTGTGAAAATTGGTAATTTACAGATTTGCGTATTCCAGATACACCGCCACTTTCACTGCGTGTTGATGTAGATGAGGTTTTTTGGTTTTCTTTCTTCTAAACAAATAAAATATGTCTTATCAGTGTCAAAACAATTAAACTTCTATGTATGACATGTTTTTGTAGAAAATAATAATGATTACCATAATTTCACTGTTTTCTACATCAGATTTCGACTCGGAATAACTTCTGCCAACACTCTAACAAACAATTACGAAAGAAATAGGTAAGAACAGTTCGTCAGGTATCTATTTTTAATCTATTTCTAATAATTTAAAACTACTACGTTTTGAACATTATTTACAGTTCTCTTTATTAAAATAGAATTAGTGGTTATTAATGTGTATTTGTTCATTAAAACAACTATAGGCTATCATCAAAATAAAATGAAGGCAATATTATTTACCGATCCGGTTGTTCCACATTTACCATTCTCGTTGCGTGATGACGTAGTTGATGATTTTTTATTTTCATTTTTCTAAACAAATAAAATATATTTGTTTTATACAAATAGTTAAAAATTGTAATTTTTGCAAAATAGTGTATAAAATATTCACCATGATTGCTCGGTTCTCTTCTTCAGTATTTGACTCAGAATATTCACGTGTATTTCCCTAAAAATGTAATCCCAACAGTAATTACTCATAAATCTAATTATTCTTAAATAACAATACAATTATATTATTCAAAACAAAAACATTTTAACTGTTAGCACTTTGTCCTAGTCCACTTGTTTCTCGGATGGGTGACCATCTTTATTATTGTATTATTCTTAATTATAATTATTCTATAAGAAATTATAAAATTATAACTTATTTTAACTCATAGCCAATTCAAAAACAAAATGCTGTGAGCAAAAGTATGATAATAGTTTGTAATGTTACTCAAACTATTTTGAAAGTGTGAATAAAATGTATTACACTAATATAGCTGACCATTTTTAAGGCCAAAGAATTAACTTACCGAATTCTTATTTTCCTTTTTATCAGATCCGCATGAACAAGAAGAAGATTTCTTTTTTTCTGATTTCTGATAAAAAAAATTAATTTAAAAACTCGAATAGTATTTATATTTTTTTTTTAACTCAATTTTCCCAAAAACCAATGAAACATTATATTCTTTATAATTTTATTATTACACTATGAATATAATATTATATTATTTTAACTTGTAGGCAAGTTCAAAGTGACTCACTGCGTATAATAGTGTTAGAAGGTTTGTGTGATAAATATTTTGAAAAATGAAATGAAGATAATAGTATAATAATAATATAATGGTGGAAAACTTCAAATCTCAATAATTGTCTTACCGAATCATATGTTTCGTTTTCATCAGATTCACTGAGTGATGAGGAAGATGATGATTTATTTTTCTCTGATTTCTAAATAAATAAGAATTTAATAATAAAAATATAAATACTACTTATGTTTATATAACTTAATAGATTCTGAAAATATTTACCCCGACTTCACGATTTTCTACATTTATTTTTGAATCAGAGCACTTACAACTCTTACCACCCTAAACAAGTGGAATATATTAAAATATGTAATATATATATTTTACATGTTTAAAAACGGGGAAAATCTGTATATTGGGTTGATTTTTAGTGTTTTTTTTTTATCATTAAGCAGATCACTAATAAAATTAATGTGTAAAATATAAATACAATGACCAATAAAAAAATTAATTTTGAGTTCAAATGGTGTAACAGCTATGCTACTTTTTCAACAGCTATTTATTAATTGATCATTTTAATTATAGTGACTCTTTTTAATAATCAAACGGTGGATAGGTTAAACTAATTTTAACTCATAAGCAATTCAAAAACAATATGTTGCGAGCAAAAGTGTGATAATAGCTTGTAATATTAGTAAAACTATTTTTAAAGTGCGAAGAAAAATGTGTTATATTTATAATTCTGACCATTTTCAAGTTCAAAGAATTAGCTTACCGAAACTTTATTTTCCTTTTTATCAGATCCACATGAACAAGATGAAGATTTCTTATTTTCTGATTTCTAATAAAATATAAATTTAATATCAAAACTCGAATATTATTTTCATATTATTATATATAGGTATATTGAGTATAATAGAGTGAATTGTTTGCTATAAAAGCTTAAAATAAGTCAAATTATTTTGAGAGCGTAAAAAGAATATTTATATTCTATCAATAATGGTGAACATTTTAGTGTCCCTAAAATTATCTTACCGAATCCTTTTTATCCTTTTTGTCAGATCCGTTTTCTGATGAACAAGATGAAGATTTCTTTTTTTCTGATTTCTAAATAAATACAAAAGAAGTATTAAACTCAAATATTATGTACGATTATACAAAATTGCATTTTCACAAGAACCTCTAACTCAAATAATACTCTTAATAATTTTCTTATTATACTATATATATATAATAATATTATTTTAACTTATAGACTACCTAGTCAAAACCGACATACACGTACAATACTGTGAATAATTTCGTGTAATAAAATTCAAAAATAAGACTAAATATTTTGAAAGTCTAGCAGAATATTAATATTTTATTAATAATGGTGAACATTTAAGTGTCCCTGAAATGAACTTACCGAATCCTTTTTATCATTTTTATCAGATTCACTATTTGATGAACAAGATGAAGATTTCTTTTTTTCTGATTTCTAAAAGAATACAAGTTTGTTTTAAAACTCAAATATTATATTCTTAATAATTATTATTATAATACGACCAATATAATAATTTATGATTTTAATTGTTTTGAACTTATAGACAAGTCAAAAATGACACTCTGCGCGTACAAGTGTTAATATGTTCATTTATTAAATAGCAAGAAATTAGTCAAATATTTTGCCAAAAACAAAACATATTATAACTTTCATGATGTGAATTTTTAGAATACATATAACAATCTTACTGAATCCTTTTTTTCCTTTGTATCAGATCTACTCTCAGATGAACAAGATGAAGATTTCTTTTTTTCTGATTTCTAAAAAAATACAAATTTATTTTAAAATTAAAACTCGAATACACTGAATGTTTTTTTCTAATATTTCCCAAAAACATCTGAATTATTATACTCTTAATAACTCTTATTATATTACTGCCAATTTAATATTTTTGTATTTTAACTTATCAATTTATAGGCAAGTCAACAATTATTTTAAAATAAGTCAAAATATTTTGAAAGTGTAAGAAAATATTAATATTATACCTATAGTCTTAAACATTTTATAATCACTAAAATTATCTTACCGAATCTTTTTTATCCTTTTCATCTTTTTTATCTTTTTTATCCTTTTTATCAGATTCATTATCTGATGAACAGGATGAAGATTTCTTTTTTTCTGATTTCTAAAAGAATACAAATTTATTTTGAAACTCAAATATTATTATAATACTACTAATTTAGTATCATATTATTTTCACTCATAAGTGAAAATTGATATACTGGGTCCAATATTGCTAAAAGGTTTGTTTAATAAATAGCTAGAAACTATCCAAAATATTTTTAAAAACTTAAAAAATAATATTATAAGAATTATGGTGAACATTTTAGAGTCCCAATAATTATCTTACCGAATCTTTCTTTTCTTTTTTATCTGATTTATTCTCTGATGAACAAGATGAAGATTTCTTTTGTTCTGATTTCTAAATAAATATAACAGTAGTATTAGAACTCAAATATTATGTACGTTTTTTAAATACTTAATTTTCTTAAAAACAACTCGAGTATAATATTCTTACTAAATAATACTTTAACACTTCCAATATAATATTGTATTATTTTAACATATCCAATAAATAAATAAAACTAATAATAATGTACTAAAAATGGTGAAAAGTGTCAAGTCCTTAAAATTATCTTACCGAATCCTTTTTATCCTTTTTATCAGATTCACTATTTGAACAAGATGAAGATTTCTTTTTTTCTGATTTCTAAATAAATATAATTTTAAATAGTATTAAAACTGAAATATTATGTAAGTTTTTAAGAGCTACATTTTCACAAAAACCTCTCAGATAGTATATTTAAAATAATAATTATTTTACTATTTTAACTTATAAGCTAAAATCCGACGTACTATACGTATAATAGTATGAATAGTTTCGTGTAGTAAAATTCTAAAATAAGTCAAAATATCCTCAAAGTGTAAGAAAATTTTAATATTACATTTATAATAATAAACATTTTAGAATCAATAAAATTATCTTACCGAATCCTTTTTATCTTTTTTATCCTTTTTGTCCTTTTTATCAGATTCGTTATCTGACGAACAAGATGAAGATTTCTTTTTTTCTGATTTCTAAATAAATACAATAGTAAGTAGTATTAAAACACAAATATTGGGTTAGTTTTTTAGAAACTAAATTTTCACAAAAACTTCTCAAACAGTTAATTCTATATAATATTAGTTATTATAATACTAAAAAAAATAATGTTATTTTAACTTATGGACTAAACCTAACATACTGTGTGTAATTGTGTGAATAGTTTCGTGTTAAAACTCTAAAATAAGCCAAAATATTTTGAAAGTGCAAAAAGAATATTAATATTAAATTAATAATGGTGACAATTTTAGAGTCCCTAAAATTATTTTACCGAATCCTTCTTTTCCTTTTTATCAGATCCACTCTCTGATGAACAAGATGAAGATTTCTTTTTTTCCGATTTCTAAAAGAACACAGATTTAATATTTAAACATGAATACTATGAACATTTATAATATATAACTAAAAACCATGATATAATGGTTTTCTCCATTTGGCCATAAATCCAATGTTATTGAAATGTCTTGGGATGTTCACTTGAGGACATTTGTACCCTATTATTTTTCAGTATTTATTAATATAATTAAAAATCTTATTCTATCTTGTTTGTTCCTTGTTTGTTGATGAGCTCAAACTCTTTAGTTGAATTGATACATTAGCTGACAGTTGTTATTCATTACAAAAAAACTTAGTTCTGAGATTACTTGGTTTAATTCAATGCTGATAAATGCTACTCTTTGTCTTCCTCTAGGTTGGTCTACTACCAACTTTACCTATGTCATTAATAACTCCAATCTTGAGTCGAGTAGAACCTTGCATAAAAAATATAGGTGTTATATTTAGCCTCTATACTGAACTTAACCCCCCCCTCCCCACCCATGTTGAAGCAACGTGTTGGAAAGACAAAACGACGCTTGGTTTTGTGTTACGCTTATCTATAGAATTTAAGTTGTGGGCTTCACAGGAGGAAATTTACTGATTCATTCTAGACATATTCTTCAGTAGGTACTCTTTGACCCTTATACAGTTGTGGATTCTTTCCTCCGCTGAAAGTATCCAGAATTGTTGTTTAAACTCATCATCGATTATTCTGAATATTGATCAACCTCCTCACGACTACCGACTAGTTAAGCAAAAGCACAGTCAAGACTGATATCGACTCTAGAAAAGATAGTTGCGTTGAGGCTATCTTATTATTTATAGGCAATTTAATTGATTGCCGTATTGATGCTCCTTATCTAACTCCCGAAATAATTTTAAATTTCCTTGCCATACTATACTACATCGCGCGTCGTATGCTTCAATATTACCATTTAAAACTCACAATCGTAAAAAACAGATATTTCTTAGGTTAAGTGGCTTCGCAAATGAGCATAAGCTTTTATTTAGCACCTGAAATTGTTATTGTTATTCATAATTTTTGTAAATTTTATAAAATGTGTTATGTTTATTATTATTATCTATATTTTATTACTTATGTTATTTATTTATATATTAAATTTATTATCTTAAAACGAATGAATTAATTGGAAAGTTGGGTTTTGTGTAAAATCCACTTAGATATAATAAAATCTCTGTGGATAATATCGGGATTTCAGCTAATAAATATATGAGATATAATAATAATAATAATAATATACTAAAAATTGTGAAAAGTTTCAAATCTTACCGATTCCTTTTTTCCCTTTTCGTCAGATCCACAGTCTAATGAACGAGATGAAGATTTGTTTTTTTCTGATTTCTAATTAAATACAATAGTAAATAGGTAGTATTAAAACTCAAATATAATGTATGTTTTTTAAAAACTAAATTTTTACAAAAAAACTCTCAAATAGTATATCCTAAATAAAAATTATTTTAATGTATATACTAAAACCGACATACTGGAAGTATTATAATTGTATGAATAGTTTTTTGTAATACAATTTGAAAGTAAGTCAAAATATTTTAAAAGTGTAAAAATTATTAATATTATATAAATAATGGTGAATATTTAAAAAAAAAAATTATCTTACCGAATCCTTTTTATCCTTTTCACTCTTTTTATCCTTTTTATCCTTTTTATCAGTATCATTATCTGATGAACAAGATGAAGATTTCTTTTTTTCTGATTTCTAAAACAAAAGTAAGAAGAATTAAAACTTAAATATTAGGTAAGTTTTTGAAAAACTACATTTTCTTAAACACAACTCAAGTTTAATATTCATTATAAATATTATTATGATACAACTAATATAATATTTTATTATGTTAACGGTTTTAACTTTAGAGGTCAGTCAAAGTTGACATGCTGTATTCATTAAATAGCAAGAAATTAGTCTAACATTTTGAAAATAAATATATATAACCTTTATAGTGCAAATTTTAAAATCCATATGATTATCTTACCGAATCTTTTTTATCCTTTTCATCCGTTTTATCCTTTTTATCCTTTTTTTCTTTTTTCTCCTTTTTATCAGATTCATTATCTGATGAACAAGATGAAGATTTCTTTTTTTCTGATTTCTAAACAATTACAAAAGTAAGAAGAATTATGACTCAAATATTATGTAAGTTTTTAGAAACGAAATTTTCTTAGACACAACTCAAGTTTAATATTCTTAGTAAATATTATTATAATAGACGAATATAATATTTTATTATTTTAACGCTTTTTAACTTATAGGCCAGTCAAAAGTTACATGCTGTATTCAGCAAGGAATTGGTCAAACATTTTGACAAAAAAAATAATATAACCTTCATGATTCAAATTTTAAAATTCACATAATAATCTTACCGAATCCTTTTTATCCTTTTTATCCTTTTTATCCTTTTTATCCTTTTTATCCTTTTTATCCTTTTTATCCTTTTTTTCTTTTTTATCCTTTTTGTCAGATTCATTATCTGATGAACAAGATGAAGATTTCTTCTTTTCTGATTTCTAAAAGAATACAAATTTATCTTAAAACTTGAATATTAGGTTTGTTCTTTTTCTAATTTTTTCCACAAACATATAAAATATTATATTCTTTATACTTATTATTATATTACTGCCAATATAGTATTGTATTATTTTAATTTATCAATTCTTAAAGGCAAGTCAAAAATAATTTTAAAATAAGTCAAAATATTTTAAAAGTATAAAAGAAAATAATATTATATCAATCATGGTGAAAATTGCAGAGACCCTAAATATATCTTACCGAATCTTTTTTTTCCTTTTTATCAGATTCACTGTCCGATGAACAAGATGAAGATTTCTTTTTTTCTGATTTCTAAATTAATTCAAATTTAATATTAAAATATGAATACTAAGTAGGTGTACACCATATTATAATAGTTTCTGAAAATATTCAACCAAAACTTCATGGTTTCCTACATTTGTTTTTGAATCAGAGCACTTACATTTCTTATCCTAAATATGTGTTTCATAATAAAATAAAATAAACATGTATTTCACGATTTAAAAATTGAAGGGATCTGTATTGTAGGTTGATTTTAAATGTAATTCACCAAATAACAAATTTAAAAAAAACACTATCATCATACATGTGTTAATTATTAACTCAATGATAAAAATAGTAAATTATTGTATTGGTAAGAAAAATTATTCTGTGTGGAGATGGTGTGTCAACTATTTCAAAAAATATTTTATAATAAATTTTTATTATGGTAGTAACTCTTTGTAATAGTAAAATACGTAGGTTGAATTATTTTTTCCAAAAACATATTTAATATCATATCCTAAATGAGAATAATAGTATCTAAAACTTTATTATTTTAACTTATTTTAACTTATATTCAACAACATAATGCTGCGTGTAAAAGTGTGAATATATTTGGGTGAAAAAGTGAAAAATTGCTTGTAATAGTAGTCAAACTATTTTGAAAGTGTAGAAAAAATACAAAATTATATAATAATGCTAACCATTATGAGGTCCTAAAAATTATCTTACCGAATCCTTTTTTTCCTTTTTATCAGATCCACATGAACAAGATGAAGATTTCTTTTTTTCTGATTTCTATAAAATTAATATAAAAACTCGAATATTACATATGTTTTTTTTAAATACTTTTTTCTCCCCAAAAACATGTCATATATTATATTCTCATTAATTATTATTATAATACCAATATAATACTCTAAGTAAAATGATAAGTATGTTGAACTCGTTTTTCTAAAAACATCTCTATATTATAATATTCGTAAGTGTTATAATACTATAGAAAAATAGAATATTCTATTATTTTAACTTATAGGCTAGTTAACACCGACACACTGAGTGTAAAGTGTAATTCGTGCAATGAATAGCTTGTAATGTTAGACAAAATATTTTGAAAATTTATGTAAAATAAAAGTACCTATAATATTAATGGTGGACAAATTCAAGTCCTAATAATTATCTTACCGAATCCTTTTTCTCGTTTTCATCAGATTCGCTTTGTGATGAGCAAGATGAAGATTTATTTTTTTCTGATTTCTAAATAAATACAAATTCAATATTAAGACATGAATAGGTACTATGTACGTTTATATAACATAATAGATTCTGAAAATATTTACCGCAACTTCACGATTTTCTACATTTGTTTTTGAACCGGAGCAAATACAACTCTTACCCTAAATAAGTATTACATAAATAATTTAGTTAAATATAATTAAGTAGTAATAAATGTAAGCAAGTGAGTAAGTTGTTTATTGTTTTTGAGTGTTTTTCATCAATGAATATTTCATAATATATTTTATGACTATAGTCATTATTTCAACTTGTTATGAACTGATTAAAATGTGTCAATAACTATCTCAAATATCTTATTTTTAGATATTTTTATGTTCTATAATATTAATGTATTTTAACTCAAAATTAACATACTGCAAGTAGTAGTGTGTGTGTGTACTGTGTAGATTCAAGTCTAAAATATGTTGCAATTAGACACATTTTTTGAAAGTGTAAAGAAAACAATAATATGGTTTAATATTTCGATAATTGTCTTACCGATTCCTCTTTTTCCATTAATTCATTTTCGCTTTGTGATGAGCAAGATAAAGATCTATTTTCTTCTGTTTTCTATATAAATACAAAATTAATATGATTAATATTATAACATAAATATTATGTATCTTTATATTTCATTATATTTTATGAGAATATTTACCCCAACTTCGCGGTTTTCTACTTCTGTTTTTGAACCAGAACACATACATTGATTACCCTAAATATGTATTATAGAATATAATAAGTTTAACATTTTTTATATGCTAAAAAATGAATGAACTGTATATCAGGTTGATGTTGAATGTATTTCACCATTAGTAGATCACTATTACTATGGAAGTGTTCCAAACAAATTTCATGATAAATAGTAAAATATTGTATAAGTACATGAAACAAGTCTGAGTGGTGACTGCAGTGGGACAACCTCCTTTTCAAAAAATATTGTATCATATATTATCATGATATTTTTTTAAACTATTAATATGGCACCAAGGTTGAACTAATTATTATTATAATATTAATATATCATTTATAGTTTTCATATTATTACAACTTATAGTACAACTAATTGCCAATACCTATCTACAGCAAATAATATGTAAAACATAGCTTAATTGTAGTCAAAATATTTTTAAAGTATACAAAATGTAATAATATTCTAATAATAATGGTGAAAATGTTCAAGATCCAATATTTATCTTACCGAATCCATATTTTCTACTTCTTCAGTATCGCTTTGTGATGAGTAATATGAAGATTCCCTTTTTTCTGATTTCTAAATGAATACATA
Organism: Myzus persicae; assembly: GCF_001856785.1. Taxonomy (NCBI): domain Eukaryota; kingdom Metazoa; phylum Arthropoda; class Insecta; order Hemiptera; family Aphididae; genus Myzus; species Myzus persicae. The sequence continues at coordinate 544,833 of NW_019101002.1, read as the reverse complement.
ATTAATATTAAAACATAAATATTAACTGTATTTTTTTTTTAAACTAGTTTTTCCCAAAAAAATTATCCCAAAAAATATGTTCTTAAATAAATATTAATATGATACTACTCATTATATAATATAATGTTATTTCATCTTATTTTAACACATAAACTAAACAATATTCTAATAAATGTTGAAACATGAACATTTTGTATATTTTTAGTATGCTAATTTGTTCCAAAAACTTCTCAAATAGTATATTCCTTATAATCTGTATTATAATACTGTATAATATCATATTATTTTAAATTTATAAGTCAAAATCGTATAATATGTCAGGTTTAAAAATAACTTGAAATTAGTCAAAATTTTTCAAGAAAAAATATTCTTAAAATAATTGTTAAAGTTTTCAAGTCCCTATGATTATTTTATAGAATTATTTTTTACCCTTTCATTTATTTCACTTTGTGATGAGCTAGATGAAGATTCCATTATTTCTGTTTCCTAAATAAATACAAAATGAATTAATATACAAATTGAATACCTTGTATGTTTATACTACATAATATATTGTGAAAATATTTACCCCAACTTCACTATTTTCTACATTTCTTTGTGAATCAGAGCACATACATTGCTTATCCTAAATTCGCATCAAATAGTAAAAAAAGATTAGTATATAATATTTACATCACAAAAAAAAAAACACAAAATAAAGTTCTAAAAAAAAATTAGAAAAGGAGTAGGAAAATATTATGTTTATATAACATTTTTTATAATAAAATAAAAACATTTAATTTTTCGAATAAATAACTCTTACGAGTTACATCAAAAACTAACATACTAATAACTGCTAATAATACTTTTAGCATTTACTAAAAAAAAAAAATCTGACATATGCATTAACAAATATGATAATATGATTAATATTATGTACTTACACTAACACATCGTTTAACTAATGATGGTACGGAAGGCGAATCAACGGCTTTATTCTTAGGATTTACATCAGTCATTTGTGTTTTCGTCATATCTTCGACAATATTATCTCGTTTCATTAAATTCCCACGATTCGTAGAACTGACATCAGGCATTCCCGCTTTCGTCATATCTTCTACGATATTATCTCGTTTTACTAAATTCCCACTATCCATGGGATTCACACCAGACATTTGTGTTTTCGTCATAGCTTCGACAATATTATCTCGTTTCATTAAATTCCCACGATTCGTAGAACTGACATCAGGCATTCCCGCTTTCGTCATATCTTCTACGATATTATCTCGTTTTACTAAATTCCCACTATCCATAGGATTCACACCAGACATTTGTGTTTTCGTCATAGCTTCGACAATATTATCTCGTTTCATTAAATTCCCACGATTCGTAGAACTTACATCAGGCATTCCTGTTTTCGTCATATCTTCTACAATATTATCTCGTTTCTTTAAATGATCACGATTTATTAGCATTATAGCCAAACGATCTGGTGACATTATTATTCCATCTCTTTTCGCTAAATTTGGATAGATACCATCACGTCTAGACAAGTCCAAGCCACAAGCAATCTACACAAAATTACAATTTAAGTATTAAAAAGTCGTCTAATACAAATTATCACAGTTGTATTATTATTTATAACTATTGTAGTGCATGGTGAATACATTTTTTAGGATAATTAAAAAATGCTGCTATAAATTAATTTAAAACTTTTCAATGAAAAATAAGAATTGTGAAAACATTCACGAAGTCGGTCTGCTGATATCCAACTAAAAATTAATATAATGTTATGTGGTACTAAATAATTGTGTTAAATAATTGAGATATAATAATTTATCTAAGACAACAGTACAATAGTCCAACATTGAAATAAATTGTTTTATAAATATTAAATACCATTAGCTAATGTATAAAAAAATGAATACATAATAAATGTAAACACATTCAATAGTATAATTTATATTAATATAAAACAAATAACGACTCTGATAGTTGATAATAGATAAAAATATATTATTATAGTGTACAATATAAATATATTAATCATAAAGATATTTAGTTTCAACTCAAATAGTAATTTTATGAATACTATTTTTTTTAAATTTTTTCCCTTTTTAAAGATTGAAAATGAAACTGTTTTCCAACTCAGCATAACAAAGTAAATCTACAGTCCGCTGCTACTACAGCTACTATTTTATTCTAATATAAAACCAATATGACATAATTTATTAAATTAATATAATTTCCTTAATAAAAAGAAACCAATTAAAACATATTTTTTTTAGTAATGATTAAGTTTACAATATTACTTTAATTAATTCAATTCGATTTTTATGTGGACTTTTATTACATTGTATTAATTTTACATTTATCATGATGATAAGAATCTCCGTTATAGTGTCATAGATCAGTGGTCGTAGGCATTTCTTATCAACATTTTTGCAAGAGCTTTTGAATTTAGCCGTTTGGTGAATGAACATAATTTGGTTGACAGATATGGTAACTCTGCAAGTTTCAAACAATGAAAGCTAAAGTTCTTGGATTCACATAAGAAACTTGTGCTGAGACGCACAGGATGTTTATTAAACCTTAAAGGATACAGTACAACACTGTATTCCTTTTTCTCTATTTTGTCTGTCAGGGATATGTGGTAGATTAGAGTGATACATTTTTTATTTTATTTCAGTTGGATATTTTATTTTACTTTTCATTTTTCTACCAGTCATTTGCTATAAACGACTTTTTGGAATGTTCCAAAAATATTAGCTCTCATACTATAAATTACAACCAGATAGGTATCGACCGCAAACTAATGAGTATTTGTTTCCACGTGATAATTTACGCTAATTACTCGTCTGTGTTATAGCCTGTGGAACAGAACTAACTAGTTAAAAAATATCATAATTTAACTATTTTAACTTACTATAATAATGAACCAAGTCTTCCGACTCTGATATGGATTTCAGTTTGGTAAGATTGAATTTAGAGTATAACTGTTAGAATGTCGATTCGCTCAATTAATCAGCAGATAAGTATGTAGATATTGATTCAACTTTAAATTTGTTTTAATAATGATTGAGCAATTACTCAATGAGATAACGAATAATATATAGGTAGGTATTTAACAAAAACAATGTTTAATTAATATAGCATCACACAATACCCCACAACTATTTTCAATTTCTTTTCATTTTTGTAAAATTAGTTTGTATGAAAATAATTATAACACACAATTTTTTTACTCTGCATGACACCGCGTCATGCGTAACATGACGAATTACAGTTTACAATACTAACCCTTTTCACCAAACATAAAACCACAACGGTCATCGCTAAATATGCCACTATTCAACTTGCAAAAACTTTGGAAATGATAATATTATTTTCATTGAAATTGTATTACTTCGTAATGTAATAGTTTTATATACAATATTTAATGCAAAATTATTTTCTATTGTGAAAACTCTAAATTTCACCGAATGGATCTAATGCTTACTTACAATTTATTTACTTCTTGAATACATATCAATAATAAATTACAAATAAAAGATTAATAAATTCGCCTAACAATCTGAATTTTATTTGTTGGAAGTTTAAGTATAACGAAAAAAATGTATTCCTGGTAATGTTGATATTATTCGAAAATTATTTATTATTTAAATTTATAATTCATTACTCAATTTTATACAATATACTGTGAAATACATTGTATTAATGTATTCTATCAACTAATTATATTGTCTCGTTATAATTAAATTTGACGGAGTCATATTTCATTAAAAACAAATAACTATATAAGTAAACGTTAATTTAATACTAGTTGTTAATTTTATGATTAAAATGCAGCACGATGTCATTATGCAATGAACTTTCTAGTATACAACAAACACTATAGCTTTACTATACTCGAAATAAAATAATGAATTAAAAATATAATTTTTAATGTTTATTTCTTATTTTTTATTTTTTTTTTGTCTGATGCATTATACAATATAGAAGTTTTATTATTAATGAATTATAATTTAAATATTTTACAATATTTTACTATACTTAAAATACTTCTTTAATCTTTATAAAAAAAACATTTTTGTACGAAAATGAATGAAATATACAATAGGTAGGTACCTACATTTGAAAACACTTATTAAATTATTTTTTGCGAGTTATCTGAATTCTCGAAAATAACAAGTTTCAAAATAAATAAAGCATTTTAAATTTATGTACAATGTTTTGAATTTTAAATAAGGCTTCATTGTTGTAAATTTTAAATTTAATGTAAGTATGTCATTTTACTTAATTTATTTTGCATAACTTAAATAAAAAATGTAATTCTTATTTATATTATTTAATTGCATTTAAGATTACAATATTAACTATGCATAAATTATACAATATGTAATTGTGTGCATATATTTTATATATAAGTAAGTATAGGTACATTTATTATTTGTAAGAAATAATAATGTGTCTAAAAGTTTATAGAATGTATTTAAAAGTAAAATACAAATTCCAAAAATCGTTTTAAATTACGGAGCTTAGGTAAGTTCAATATTTATTATAAAAATACAATATTATAGATTAAAAGTTTTTAAACTTCATACATCATACCTATTCAGATCATATTTATTTTTAACATTAAATATATAATATACCTAAGTAATAACGATTTATTTTTTTGTTTTATGTAAACTGCAGTTATTTTATTATAACTGTTACCAACAGTAAAAAGTTCAATATAAAAAATAATTCAAATTATAATATTGTTTATATATATTAGGAATACTTACACTAAGGCCGATTGCCAAAACCAAAAAAACTGCACTTGCACTCATTTTTGTGTTATGGTCGGATTGAAATTTAATAGAATTTATCAACATATGATATAATACCACTGTGGCTTGACCACCAGGTAAGTGTCGAAGCTTGTGATGTCCGTGGTCTTATATACACCAAAACAATTAGGTGCTGCAGGTGATATTAAACAAATTGTTTTGTTTAATTAAGCAGTTTTTTTTCGTTAATTTACATCACACTTGACTAATATTTTTTCTGTGTAAACATAACTAAAACCTGAGTACACGTCAAATTTGTAATTATTATTTTTTTACACTTATGTAGTTCCTATTATCTACCATCTATGGCATTTTGTATAAACGAGTAGATAAAAATCTATTCAATTCATAAGATTAAAATAATATTAAAATAAAAAATAATAATAAAATAAGTATATCTTTGAAATTGTAATTCATTCTAGTTAAAAACAATAAGTATATAAAAGTAGATAATATTATAATTTTGTGGTACCCATGATGTGTAAATGGTTTTAAAACTGCATTTGAGCAATACAATTAATTTACTTACTTATATTTTGTTTAATAATGAAGGCTGTTATTATTCATATTATAAAGTCAAAAATATATGGAATTGCTCTTTTGGTCTGCGGAAGGTAGAACGAAATATTTAAACTTCACCTAAAGGCTAAAATATGTATGTAGGTTATAACTACTACAGTGTACCTACAGTTTAATAACAGTAATAACTATCCGTCCAACAACTATATTATAATATTATTATTTATTCATCCTTCAATATTCAATGAATATTTACTTTTATAACATGTTTACTTTCATCAGTTAACACGTCCGATTCTAGCAAAATTATCATGTAAAGATAAAGGCGAGATGGTACAGAGCAAAATAATTCGAAGAAAAACATTAATTACAAGCTAAATTAATTAGAATTTTCAGGCCGTGGCCAAAAAGGTTCGGTCACCCATTGAATATTCAATTAAACTCCACACGCGTGACACCTTTTGCATTTAGTAGTCTCGTCCAGCTTATAAATAAAAATATATATGGAAATTAACTACAGACTCCGCTAATAGTATGATTTTCGGTTAATAATCCAAATACAAACAGCAGCAAGTTATTTAATTAATGTATTTATTAAATACAGAATATACATACATTATGCACATTAAACAGCTAATGAACAAAGTATATTTATATTATTCTTATTATTAATGATTGACGTATCGAGAACAGTGAAGCGTCAACGTTAGATATTATTGTAATAATTATAGTACATCAAAATTATTTTTTATTCACTATTCGTTTATCGGTATAAAATATTCAAATAAATACAACAGCTGATGTAATTTGGCTATATTGAAACTAGTGCGGGGAACCGGGATACGAATATAATATCACAAAACATAAAGTTTTAAAGGTTATTATTTGGATCAAAAGGGTTTAGACTGTAGAGCTCAACCGAGGGGGCTGTACAAAACGCGCCGGACGGGTAATAACAAAAAGTAAAACTCGCGTAGAGAAAGGATTTTATCGATCCGAGCGAGAGACATGAGGGTTTTCCTCTGACCCAGTAAATTCAGAGGAATTTGAATGTACCAACGATACGTGTGCAAACCAAGCGTATTATGTGTGTTTATACGTGTGTGTAGGTGCCCACTACAGTCACACACATCCTCCTTATCCATTGTTGAGCGATCGGAGGCGACGAGCCCCACGAATCGTGTATACGTTCAAATAATAAACGGGAAAAGAAATAATACGGTGTATTATACATACAGACGCGTTAAACACACGCCAATCCCCGTACACCGATGGATTTTCCCATTGCCGTGCACAATATTCTCGACTATATTATTATTATTATTATTATTATTATTATTTTATTTACTATAATGTGCGTGTAAAATATTATGTAGTGGAACACTGCAGCTCCAACGGGCGCAACAAGGTTGTACCGGATAAAGTGAAACTAAAATATAATAATAATATGCTGACGGTTGCGTAATATTATTATTTCCATACGTGTCTGTGACGTTTATGGCGTCTTCAATTTCCGATCATTTTTATCGTCGGTGTAAAAATGAAATGTCTCTCTTTTTGCATAATTTACTTTCCATTTTATATATTTTCTACGACACTCGAGTCATATTATTTTGCTTTCAACACGCATTTTCAGCGCTTGTCAAACGCTTTTTTAATCGTCGCACAAGACATTATACGTCGACGGACTTATAAGCGATTAAAAATTATTTACTTGCTCAAAACGTACACACTCCAAATAATATTAACTTTGATATTTTTCGAATATAGGTAGCAAAATAATAATAATTTGTTCTAGAAATGTCCGCAAAGTTTATCGAGGGTTTTTTTTTCAAACCAGTTTTCAACATGTGTCAACCTAAATTTAAGGCTTGAGCTGTATCAAATTAAATTGAAACTGTAGGATTTGTTTCAAAGTTTGGTGGAAACTCGACGTAGACCCCCTCCTCGCATTTTCCGATCGGTTTCGAATGCCAAAAATTGTACAAATAGATTGTAATAGTTTGCAAACTCATTTCCAAAATTTTCAAATCACTCGTTAACCAGCAATTTCCGTGGTGTGGGGACAACCACACGCAGCCCTTCTCACATTATCCAATTGGTTTTCAATTTATAAATGTAATTTATATCAAATTGTTATGGTTTGTCGATATTTAAAGGTAATCTTCAAAAAAGAATATTAAAATCTATAAATGTGTGTTTCTTATGATGTTTAAAAAAACATAATATCGAATGTACTATTAAGCTCAATAAAAAATATGTTATTGGTCATGAAAATATGAAAAAATAATACCCAAATAATCTCTTAGAGTGTCCATTATTACTAGTAAATTTGGTAAAAATTACAATATTATCGTAATATTCTTCAAGAAAATCATAATACAGGCATATTTCAATCAATCGGTTGCTATTGTTTTTAATTAATTTAATTATACAACATAATATACTTTAATTATATAATAATATTATGTTTATTCATTTCCACCTTGACACCGTTTATCTGTCAAAACTGTCATGCGGATGTGTAACAAATAATTATTATATCCTAATGAGTAAATATTACTCGAATGATGTTTGCATTTCACTAAATGGTATATCGACACTAATCGACAGCTATTTTTTGTATGCACGTAGTTTTTTTCCAATAAGACAAACGAGACTATTTTACTTGGCTTTAACTAGTATTAAGCTTATGGCAATATACTGTATGTGTGTAATAATAACTATTCAAGATATCATTTACCTTATATTCTCAATTTTTACTATATTTTTAAAATTTATTAGGCGATACTAATATACTGCGTATAATTGTGTGAAACGTGAACAGGTTTGTGTTTAAAATAAAATATTGACATATTAGTCGAACCACAGCAGCACAATATAAACTAATCGTTTACAGTCGTTATACTTAATAAGGTATTCAGTTTATATTAACACATTATACAATAATCATAAATGATAACAAAACATAAAACAATTGTGTTGGGATTCTATATTATTGAATAATAAAGAAGATAAAATGTTGTCAAATCTATATATGACCGAGAAGTTCCATTCTATGTGATAAATTACATATATTATGTATCTATATTTATCATATTATGTGTGCACGTATAATATTATAAATCATTATTATTAATTATTTTTAAAGTACGTTATGTATAGATAATATTAGCAATCAATCACTTCGCGGCTAATGATAAAATAATTATTTTTCTTTCATACATACAACAAAGGTAGGGAACTATTTAAAATACAAAAAAATGTATTCATTCATTAAAATACAGACACCGTGAAAATTGATAATTCTATTGATTTGTAAATGTATTATGCGTGTTCGTGCATTTTAAATTAAGGAACATAAAAATAGGTAATAATTAACAAAATAATGATACATTATGTAAATAATTATACAAACGATAAAAACGATAAATAGTGTTAGAAAAGACTAACTTCGGAAAAAAAATAAAATAATAACGAGCTTGCTATATCCACAGGGATTATAGTTTGAAGTTAGTGTATATTATATGACTATATATGAGTTATTCTGATAAGATATATTCATTGGAAATATAGCACTTACTCTATATGCTGGGATTAAAAAAGTTTCTTGAGAAACTCACACAGCAGAAACACGAAAACTATAATTTGTTCTAGGAGCCTCATTGTATCTGCAATATAGATAAGTTAGGTGGGTAGCTATTATTTGGTCAATGACAAAGCAAACTCTATTTTGATCACGTCTTACCTCCAATAGGGACGTGAACTGCAAAGCGATAGTGAAACTGAGCTGAAACCCAAAGAACGGTATGCTGTTTTTCCAACAAGAAATTGATACAGTGTACCTACCTACAGTGCTCTTAGTTGTTTCATTTTTCGACTTAGAAAAAGTCTCTTTCTTTTGAGTAAATTAGTGATATAGTATTAGAACACCAAACAATAACCGAGTCATACTCGATTATCCAATACTATTAAGACAAGAAGTCGAATTAAAAATTGTATTATGACAGAGAATGCAATAGTTATGTTTATATTTTTTTTATTTAAAACTCGTCACGGGTGACAAATTTATTGCATGGTTTTACAATGGAGTATATATTTTTTTTTTCTCAATTTTTATACCAGAAAAATTCTTTAATCCTCAATGTGGGTTAGGTAAAAAGTAAAGAATTCACAGTACTTATTAAAACAAACACAAAAAAAATGGATGAATAGGAATATTATTTACGCAACGCCAATTTTTGACTAAAATGACAATATCATTTTGTTGCAATTCAAACATGAATGACCGTAAATACACCTTACATTTTCACCAAATTATACGATTATAATTTTCTAAATATTATAAAATAATTATTGTTTTAATATTTAGGTTATTATTTTATCTATTGATAGACATTTTAAAAAAAACATTAAATTAATAAAAAAAAGAGATATTTTCTCAAAAAAAAGCATGAAAATTAACACAAAGCTTCTATTCAGTTTTTTTACAGTAGTCACATTTTGTTTTAAAAACGTTAAAACTACAGCATACAACACATACGCGTTTACATAATATTTTGAATTTTATTAATTGAAGCTTAGAGTATAACACGAGATTCATGGTAAGTTATTAATACTAAAATTATAAAACAAGCTCAGCATGAATCCAAATAAATTTTAGGGTAAAAGTTTGAAGTAAAAGTTGTGATGAAATTGGATATTAAAATTTCAAACTTAAAATAACGATTTCTCCGATTTTGTTGTACAAAATAATTCAACAAATATTAATCCTAGGACTTGAAACTTTTTGGCATATAGTATATTATTATTTTCAATATACAATGACATTTTAAAAATATTTTGACTAATTTTAAATTATTTCTACTACGCTTGTACGAACTATCGGCGTATCGAAGTCTAGGAAGTATAACCTTTGAAAAACATTTTTTTATGAGATGGAATAACTTCATCGAATAAGCGTTTACATGGAACACTGGTAGCTACTACACTTAAGTACTTTTTGGTGATTTAAATACATACCTAAGTAAAGTGTTAAGTAATTTGCATTAGCAGTATCATGATATTTTCCAAAATTTTCTAAACATATTCCACAAAATCAATGCCATATCAAATATCGTTATCGTTGGCCTACACATAATTAATACACTAGGTGTACCAATCATTATTAATTTCCTACGAATTGATTTCAACTTCTCAGATAAAATACAAAATTAAAAATCCTCGAAGCTTTTACTTATTTTATCTAATTTAATTATGTAATTTCCAAATAGTATCCGATTAGTGAAGACACATTTTACTAACTACATATACTTATGAATAAGTACCTCCTATTATTATTATTATTAGGATTACGATTATTTAAAAGCTTGTCAGTCGTTAGGCCCTCATAGGTTTTTACAAATACAAATTCGTAATCGTATACAGTAAATATACCCATATTAATAAATTCTAATACTTTCTCATCGTAGAAACAATGAACTCGTATAATAACTGTGTAACTTTATTTATTGGCAATAGAAAAAGTGACTAAATAATGCAATAGTAGTAGTTCATGGTGTAATTAATATGATGGTTAAAGCGTTGTTTATAGTATTTGAATTAATAAGTATACAATTATTATAATAGAATAATAATAACTAATAACTAATAAGTTACTACGACAAAATAATAATAATAGTATTAAACATTTAAAACTTTAAACTTGACAATAAAAACTCCAATAACCAATATAAATGTAAATTATCATTTTACTAGAACTTATATTTTATTTTAGAGTAGCTTGCAAATGGATAACGTACGAGTATTACAATAGTGCGTACATATTTACATAAACTAAGAAACAAGTTTTAATAAAAATACTAGTACTAAAATCAGTCATAAATGTTTAACAACTGCCATTATTTCATCACAAAAATTTAAACTTAAAAAAACAGTCGGTTTCATGACGTTGTTATTAAATTATTAATTTAATTTAATGCCATTGTCTTTTCCAAAAATTATGTAATTCCTCCCTCGTCATTTATTATAATTGTGCTTTTAGTATTTATATGAGTTTGGCAAGTGTGCAATGAGTTTGTATAGAAATTAGTTTCAGAACAAGTATTTTAGAATCGTAAATTATGTACCAAAGTCAAAAATGAAAAGCATAGTGAAAATTGGAAAGCATTGATAAAACTGTTTGAAACTAATGTTGTTGTTTTTTTCTATCCGCCCTTTGGAGCATAAATCACAGATAAAAAAGTACGAATTCTTCGCCACATGGAAAATTTACGTCTGTGAGATAATACTGGTAAGTACATTTTAAAATTTGAAACAAAATACGAATGTTCGTTCTGTTTTTGTCAGAACTCAAACGGAAATAGGTTTTAATTAGTTAATGCCACGGTTTGAACCTTTAAAATATTATGTAAAAAAAACTTAGATGGATGCACATATGACTTAACCTTTATTTTGTGTGATGTGTGGAGCCGCGTGTCCAGTTCAAAGTAGTAATTAAAAAATAAACATTTAAACGAGATGTTAAAAATGTAATTAAATATAATAGTTGATCTTGATTTTCTACAATAATATTAGAATGACTGGGTCGTATTTATTACGGTCCAAAAAGGTATTTCTTCAATGATGACATCGGCTGGCAAATATGATAAGAATATTTCGGAATCTGAAGTGCTAATTAAGAAAGTGTCTAGTGAGATAGGGATAAAGCTCATGAAATGAATAATTATCATTGGGATTTGAATCTCTGGCCAGTTAAGAGAATGTAATATACTTTATAATAATAATATTTGTAAGTATATATATATATATATATTTTTATATTTATAATATGAATATACATTTTAAACCATTATTAAATGTACCTAACCCAATGATTTTTCGCAATTAATTTAAACACTAATGTAAATATAAAATTGAAAAATTGTTCGTAGTAAAGTATAAACTATACTGGACACAACAAAAGCATCGACCACCCGTTTTATTATGTATTGTGTCTGTTATATTAAAATCGAAAGCGCTTATTGTATCTCGAAATAAATAAAGGCGATTTGGTGACGAAAATATATTTTGGGAAGGATGTTCCGACGATTTATTTTTATTAGAAGGAGTTCGAGGAGAACGGCGAAAGTTGTCTCCGTCATTTGATTTATTATTTCTATTTTAGTTTTAACGGTGGGTGTGTGTGACTACTTTCCTCGGCGTATTTGAGTGTCGTGGCGAAAGGACACGGGAGTGGGTCGAATTGACGATATCGTTAAATCTTAATTGGCAGTAGTGAGCGTGGACGGAAGATAAGCTAACGATGCACCGTCTCGCCGACAGTGCTCTCTTAGCTGTGGTAAGTTTGGTGGTGGTGGATCGACTACCTATATGATAATAATATTATGTATGTTCTACTACTAGGTACCAACTCTTTCATTCACCATCCTTGGTAACCCTCCTCGTCGCCTTAAGCGAAAATGGTGCAGAGACCTACTTAATCCCTATCAAAAGAAGAAAAAAAGATTAAGACTAAAATAATTAAAAGACGTAAGTGTCTTCGGTGGGTTGCTTCTTCATTCAAAATTTCATTCTTCCTTATCATTAGCTCATACTCTTGTTGTGCCGATTTCGTATAGATTGTGTATATATTAATAAAGAAAAAAAAGGTACCAACTCATTTTAAATGTTTAATTTTTCAGTGACTCGAAAATATCTCGGCATATTAAAGTAATATAAGTCTATGAACGAATAAGACGTGATACTTAGGCGGGTGTTTTAGTATGCGTCTCAAGGTGAGGGTATGAAAGGAAAATTGAAAATAAAATAACGATAACTGATAAACGATAACGATGACTGTTTTTCAAAAATCGAAATTTTATATTATTTAAAATCAAAATTTTAGTTGTTTTTTCGTACCTATTTAATTTAAAAAAAATATTATTCGTAGTGACTTGATACTTTTAGGTTACAGTTATTCAGATTAATTTTAAGCTATTCACGCCATAATTATACTTGCTGTACTCTGACATTAACTTACAGTCTATATAATATTATAATAATTGCTATTTAAAATGTGTCTTATACTTTGAAAAAAATAATTCAAACTATACATAATTGCTTTAATATAAAAAAACAAATCCATAAAGAAATCTAAACAATAATATATAACTCAATGGGAACAAAACAACCAGACATAGTTTTTCATCGTTAAAAATTATTTTTCATTATATATTATATTATATAGGTATTCAAAAAATATCTTTAGATATAGAAATTTTTTGATTAACCGTCTCCGATTAGAACCATTTTTCATATGGTTTATCAACATTATCATTGAATTTGAATTCAACAAGTCTCTTACACTATTACAATAAATTACTCAATGACTTAGTACTCACGACACCTAGGTACTATAGAACACAGCTAATTATCCTGCATTTTTCTCATTGCAATTTTATTGTTTTCTTAAGTTATTTATTTTTTTATTTGTTAATTGTTCAAAATCATAATAAAAATTAAATAACAATAAACCACATATAGGTATTAAATAAAAAAATTAAAGATGTATAAAATTAGACGAAATTCTAGATTATGTTGCTTATCATACATACACAATCGTACGTTTTTACATTTAACCGTTGCATCGTCAGTTTTTTACAATTATATTATTTCGTTCTACAGTTTGAATGAAATATAATTATCAATAGCATATAGAAGATAGCCGGGCAATGAACAAAACGTGAGAGATTATATAATATAATATTATAATACTGCAGATAAGCCGCTCAAAATGGGAATACAAACAAAATGAGAAAAGTGCAGTCGAACGAACAAAAAAAGGGTTGAAAATACAGTTTGCAAAAAAAAAAATATTGGTCGATAATTAAACCCAGATCATAGTACCAGAAGTAAAAGTATATTAAAAACGTTTCGAATCACGGTCTACGGATTGAACTCAATAGTAACGCCATTCGTAGTAATCACATGAAATACTTGGAATTTAATATATTATAGGTAATATTATATTATGATCAAGTATATGCTACACAGAAGAAAATCGTTGAACCATGATATATATTAAACTCGTTATTATTATTTTTTTGTTTTCATACATTTTTTAATTTTAAAATCAAGAAAAACACAAGCGGCTCCATAAGTAACGTAGTATCTAAAAGATCAATGAGATCAATGAGAATGAAAAAGAAATGATTATAAGAATAAAACCTACAGAAGTAGATCAAAACCTAGGTATCTGTAATATTAAATGCATTTGAGCTCATTTAGACACCTTTAACAATATAGTTATAACTTATTTTAAACATAAACATTATTATTCACTTATAGTATTACAGTATCGACACTTTGTTAAACATATAAATTAAAATAGCTTTTACTATTGTAATCAATATAAAATATTTTAACACCACAATATACTTAGCCTTTATAGGTTATCTCATTTTTATTATATATAGTCCAAAAACTCGAACCATTTACAGTAAGTACCATGTCAAATTTAGCAAATAGTAACTGATTATTTTCTTACATTTATGATCGCTAAAGAATTTAAGTAACTGACAAATTTCAACGCAGTGCATCACCTAAGTTGAAAAAAAAAGGAACATTTTGAAGGATTATCTAACTATGGACGATTGATCAACTTGCTATCTCCAGATTTTTATTTATAAACCCATAAATAAAATAACTAATTTCTCTCGATGTATTTCCAGTTTATTATTTTGAAAAATCATTCTTAACATAATAACTATCTTTGCTGACGGTGAATTTTTGAAAAGGTGAAAAAATATGTTATCGACTTGTAAAATTGCCAAACTCGATTCTAAAATGAAATAAAATAATAATAATAAATACAATTCATATGAAAAAAAGGTCATCTATCTTGTTTTTCCCTGTCCTTCGAACGTTCCCCGGACATTTGGCTAGAAACCGTTTTTCATCAAGCCCGAGATTGTCGCCAAAAGTCAAAACAAAAACTGCCTTGGGAAATCAATACTATACAGTTTTTATATTAAAACGTGTATTGCTTTTTTCTCACTACATCATCGGAATATTAAAGTATTCACACGGAAACACTTGTTCCTGGAGAGGTAATATGTTGACCTAGTTTTCTCGTTTTCTAAGTCACGTCCATTATCACTAAACAAGAAGGCACACCGATAACCGTAAGGTTCACCGCAGGTGTCTGTAACTACTATAAAATAGTAACGTTATTGTTATTGTTATTATTATTATTATTATTATTATTTACAGTGTAGGTATAATATGTAACCCTTTAACCACATACAATATACTCATGCGCACATTAATATCATAATATCATTGTGATGTCTATGCGGTCCATACGAATTATTATAATGGCTGGCGGAGACCCAAAAAAGCCTCTACCAGCTGGCATCCGCCATTATCGGTATTATATTATTCAACCCCCGTAAAAGAGGGACATAAATAGTGCAAAAATTATACAAAAATTCCAACTATTCCATATTTTTCGTAATTAAATCTGAAATGTTATCGATTACCGTACGACAGTCCGCAATAACTGGATTAGTTCAGCTATAATTATAATCCTAACCAAACATAGAATTATACAGTTAAACACAATTAATACATAACGTAATAATATGTAACTAGTAACACATAAGGTATATATCCAAAAAAATACACAAATATGAATAAAAAAATGACCAAATATGAACTTACAAAAAAAAATATTGACAGATTTATAGACATTTTTTTTTTTTTTAATTAAGAAAAAAGCCTCGATAGCGTGACCATTGGCTTATTTTTTTTTACATGATAATAATATGTTCTTAAATAATTTAAATTAAATTGTACAATTCGAGATGTCTTTCACAAATAAAATTATATTTTTGATGGATTCTCCGTCGGGGCCCTTTGCGTCTTGAAGGTGTTCCGGTATGTAGTGTTTTTGTCAGGCCTCTTTTGTGTCTACATTCGGTGAGGATAGGTTTGATAGAAGATGTATATCCGCATGTAAGGCTATAGACATTTTTATTTTTTAAGTAATCATAAATAAATTGTACTGTTAATTTTCCATATAAATGTCATAATTTCTTTAATAAAAACAAAACCATAAGACAATTAATAAGATTGTCATTGGCGTTGAAAGAGAGCTAAGCTATTAGGAAGCCACCACAGTATTTACGCAATGCTTGTAAAATATTAAAAATAGTAATTTTGAATCTTGAATTAAATTGTTTTTTTTTTCAAAATAAGTAAAGAAAAAGGTTTATCATTAAATAACTGAATAATCTGTAATTAGCTAAAATAAGCAAAAACCTCAAAATATTATGCTAAATACAATTTAGGATTTACATTTATTTTTATTTTTTTGTATATAACATAATATAACGTATATAGTTATTTCATGTACATTTTATTTGAACTTGCAATTTATCAAACTAGATATCCGTA
Organism: Myzus persicae; assembly: GCF_001856785.1. Taxonomy (NCBI): domain Eukaryota; kingdom Metazoa; phylum Arthropoda; class Insecta; order Hemiptera; family Aphididae; genus Myzus; species Myzus persicae. Next base: position 528,064 of record NW_019101002.1, on the reverse strand, counting down.
GTTTATTAAAATTCTTATTATCCGTAAGATCAATGAAATTGTATTATTATTTATGATATAGATTAGTTGGATAATTAATCATATGAAATTATGTTAACAGTTTAGTATTATTGATCTATGTCAATGCCTTTGTTAAATAGTATAGCTAAACGATTATTTATAAATAGAAAATCAACAAGTGACAAGATAACGTTGGTTGAAGATACGACATACTATTAAAATTCAGTTGTAGAGTTGAGAAGTTGGGAGACTAATATGAACTCGGTTTATATCGGGACAAGAAAAAATTTTCATAGAAAACAAAATTAAAAATGACAGACATCAAGTATACTTTTGTAAATATTAAAATCTGAAAAGTTCAAAAGGGAGATACAATATTGGTAGAATTATATAGATTTTTAACTGTTAAATAATTTAAATTCAAACCGTACAAATAATATTTTCTTAAAAAAGGTATATTTTACAGTTGATTTATTCTTGAAATTCTGTAGGCTTTTTGATAAGCTGGCTTAGTAATGGTACGTATTTTATCTCGGAAACCGTCTGTCGGCCTAATATATTTCAATCATACATAATATATTTCCCTTGCACATTTATGTAATGAATGTTTTAATATTACTGTTAATTTTAATATTAGTAAATTGCTATAAAAACAAGAAACGTAAGAACTTGGGTTAAATTTTCAAGTTTTTGCCGAACCTTAAAATGTTTATCGACATTTTATTCTCAGTAAAAAAAATTAGCTTAAAAAAATATGTTAACATAATGTTATGATTTCCCCAATTATTTTCAAAATAATTTGAAATTTTTACTTGGGTTCCTACATTACACTAAGTGGTGTATTACTTACTTTCAAAGATGAAGATTGAAGACATTTTACTGATAAAAAATCCAAAAGGTGGTAGAAGATGCAAAACATAATTTAATTTAAAAAAAAGAAAACGTAGTAGAATCAATACATTCATAGCTGCTCCTAAAATCTAAGATTATGTGTAATGAGAGTAATAGTTACGATTAATAATGAAAATAATAAAGAAAAAATATAATTTATATGATATCATAAAAACAATACTATCATGTGCATACTTTAAATGTATGAGTTGTAAATTATTTTATTTTGATTTACTATTTTTTTAAATAAATTATATTTATATTTTCAATTTTTCAATTTTTGTTTGATACATCTTTAAATTCAAAAAATATTGAAATAAACAATAACCATACCTACAAAAAGCATTAAGCTAAGAAATGTAAAAGTCATATAGTAGGTACTTTTATATTTAGATTAATGTGTAATCACAAAAAAATTAATACAAAAATTAAGACCAAACTTTAAAGTTATACAAACTCGTGTTCTTAAAATTATTATATACTCGTATTATATAATTTTCTAAAAAAAATAATAAAACAGCTTGACCAGCCCGTGGCTACAAGTCATAAAGTATTCATTTAATTCCTGCAATTATAAATCCAAAAATCGATGATGCAATTTAGGAATTGAGATAAATAGTTGACATTTTTATACCAGTAAGATTTAAATATGTCTATTAATATCAAAAAAAGATTGGAAGAAATATTACTTTATTATATGTATTGTTTAATACATTTTATTAGAAAATTCATTGATTAATCATAATTCAAAATAGCTTCAGAAATTTGCATTTCATATAATAATATAATACTAATTGCAATTTAAATCAAACGTGTACGAATAAAAATCTGTTTCATTAAATTCAACGAACTGAAAAACACATTATTCGAGAACAATTGTTTAAAAAGAAGGAGTATTTTCTCTGTAGAAGTCAAATGTAGTTAAATAAGATTACTCGAAGTACTTGTTTTATTTTAAATATAATACGGTTCAAAAACCTTAGACCCTTTTATTGAAACATATATTTTGGATATCTATTGAACATAAAAAGTGCAATTTTCCAAATAGGTTTTATATTTTCAACCGTTAAAGATTATGGCAAAAGTGTAAGTTATATGACTTCACGAAAACAAAAAGGCCAATAGAATAGCGAAAAGTGAAAAATGACCTAACCTAACCAATCAATCACTTGTATTACTTTATACGCCTGTTCTTTACACTTTGGGAGAGAAATTTTGTTCAGCCTATGCTCATATCTTAATTTATACTATACCCATATTTGGAAACCATTGCTTACATCGACACTTTTCTCTGAGGACCAATTTATGTTTTTTTTCCTCGCCAAACAACTAATGACTGTCATCCTTTCCGTCATTGTCATCTCCCACGTAACTTATTAAATATAAAAATGTGAAAGCCAAGTCAACGTTCAGAAACTCGACGTTTGTCTGAAAAGGGAGTTTCTTTTCCAAAGAGTTTTGTCGTGTAGGTCTCTTTCAGAGAAACGATAAGGGAATATACAATTCGAGTTGGTAACCGAAAGTGTTTCGTCTTTCCAAAATGTTTACAAAACACACTGTTGTTAATAAATCACTTAATATATTGTCAATTTATCAAACATAATAGTATTCAAGATCAAAATATTAAATTCCAATATGCATGAAAATAATATAGATTGACGAAATAGACATTTGGGTTAATAAGCTTATATTCGTAAACTGTTGTGAGGTACGCATACAAATCGATTGATACATGGTAAATCATAATAGTAATCATTTACAAACAGCGAAAATAATGTATAAATAAATATCCTTACAAACATAGGCTTACACATCCTTTATACATATGTACCTAGTCACCTACTCGATGAAGAGGTACACTAGGCTCCTAATATAATATAGCAAAATGACTTTTTGTAATTCCTATTGTCACAATAAACTTGTTCACTATTTTGGATATTTTATTTCAATCTTAAAACATATTATCTGTAGATAATGAGTGCCATTTTAAATGGATTTTCTCAAAGTATTAAGATCTTACCAGGGATTCAGTCTCTCCAACAGGTCGTTTTAATTAAATCACAACGATAATAATTTTACCATAATATCTTTTGCTTTTAAAGCGACCGTATATTTTTTTCAAACAGAAGCCATGATATAGTTTATGTCATCGTAATTGTTAATGATTGTAATCATTATATAATGTGACAACATGGTTATTAGGGATTCAATTTGTACTTCATTTTCATCTTCCCTCAAATAACAGTTAAACATAATATTTAACATTACATAACACAGGAAGAAGAAAATTGTATTTTTGTTATTTATTTTATCAGATATGGAAGTATAAGATAACAAGACTATTATTACATAATACATTGATTTACTCAAAAAATATCTTGTTTATTATTGGAGTTAAGTATGACTTTTTATAAATAAATTAAATAATATTATCTTCTATTTTAACAAATATTTACTACAATAATAATTGATTGTAGACTATAACTATTACAGACTACAGTATTCAACATATTATTATGTGGAACATCTTGTACTAAAAACTAAAAAGTCTTGACATCCAATCAGCATCACATTGTTTTAAAATGTTATCACTGGTCTATTGTACATTATAAAGCTGCTAAAATTAAAATAACTATCATAACTAGATTTAAAATTCACAATCATAATGGTTATAAGTGTCATGTTCAGAAATTTAGTAAATTAGATGATAGGATTATGTGTCAAAAATACTACTGTCTTAAAAATCATCATACGACATAATATTGCATTTGTTTTATTGTGATAAATTAAATATTAAATTATTATTATTTTCATTTTTATTGAGCTAAAATTGTTATAACTATAGGTATCGACACTCGTTTTTATTATTATTTTTTCCACATCGACAAAACTGGAAATTATTTCTATTTTGTATAGATACTCATATTATTTGCATCAATAATGTTAACTAGAAATTTATAAAATAAAATAAAATGCAATTCGTTTTCATATTTTATATTATTTTACAGTAAATATTAGGGTATCATTATTATTAAATTATTATTTATTTTAATTTAGACTCTGTGTATAAAGTTAATCTCAATGAGCATGTTATAAAACACAATTATAGCACTAGGTCAAAACAAAAATGTAAATTAAGTGTTCCAATTTGTACTACAATTTTTTGGCTCCAAAAGTCCAATTTTTAACGGCATTTCTTTATTGCATAAATACAATATTATTAAATTAAAATTGATAAATTCAGTAGTTATATGGAATTTAAAAACATATCAATAAAATATATTTAAAAATTGACACAATTTATTATTGTTTAAGAGTGTTTGTTTTTTTTTTCAATTAATTTTAATTTTAATTTTACTATTTATTGATTGTTATAGAAGTACATTAAAAATTGTCTTTTTCTTTTGTTAATTGTCTTGATATTTTTCATTACTAGAAATTTAATTCATCCCAATCATTTACTGCTCTGCTTTTTGGTCGGGTTTTGCTGCTTAACATTATGCCATGAATATCTATCCTATGGCAAAAATTAATACAGTACCTTTATTATTATTATATTTTAAAATTCAAATGTTTTACCAAGTTAGCAGCAAGCTATATAGCATAAGGATCACCAGTGCGTCAACCTACCGTAAACCATTTGAGATGTGTACACAAATGCTGAAATGTATGATGTTACTCTTGACTCTAGAGGCTGTGCACTCATGTATATACAAAAAAAATAGTATGATAAAAAACCATGCATTGAAGGTTTAAAAATAATATCATCTTCTTAAGTTGATGTTATACATTAACAACTCCGGGAACATTTAACCAAAAACTGTTGAATTATTTACTTATATTAAAGGTATCTGCAATTGGACGATTGAAAACTTGACGATTTTTCGGAGTTGTTTTTTCATGTGATCAAAATGGTAAGATTTTTCTGATTACCTCAAATTTATTCATCGTTTGTAGCGTATAAGTATAGTAATTGTTACTAAACGCCAAATAATCACCAACTTGCAGAATTAATCGATGCGCGTTAATGAGTGGTTTTTCAAAAACTATTATAATTAAATCCTTAGTAATTCGTTTTAATGGTAATTAAAATAAACTTAACTCTCTATAAAATACGGTATACAAAGTTAAGCACATATTTATTATTCCTGATTATCTTAAAGTGCAAACGAGAAATTTAAGAATGATCTCGGAAAATATTCTTAGAAATTTTGTATTATTTATATTTCGAATAATTGAACTACCTACGCTCTACATACATACATATGTTTTAATAATACTATCTCTTCTATTTAATAAAACAATATGAACTTTCAATTTTAATCAAAGTTTTAATATTTTTAATTATTAAATTAATAAATATAATGTATTTATTTTTATGATTAATAGGTCTTATGTCGGACTAACGATTTATTAATATTATTATAATGGTTTGAAGTGTACCCAAAAAATAGGTGTGATAAAAAATATTATTGATTTCTTATCTGTTTTTCGATTACCTTCGCTACAATAACTCTAACTGAAAATGTAAATATAATTATATTGAATGGACCAACATTGTGATATTATGATCAGCTACTTTGATCGATACTACCTATATTGTGATGTACATTTGTAGTTGATAACAAATCTAGAAAAATGTTATATTATAATGTCAGTATCATACACTATTGTGAGATAACAAGTTAAAATTATTTGCAGTGTTCGAATGACATAAATTTAAAATTGAAACTATCCCAGCACTGTACATCTGCAAAATATATTATGTCATACGCGTTCGACGCTTTTTCGGAAAAACTAAGTACCTACCTAAATCAAATAATTTATAATCCTGCAGTCAGAGTTCATTAGAAAAAACTTTTCATCTCGATATACCGATAATAATAATTATTTCGGTGTGATCACGGGATCGCGGTTACCGATTGCCGCATTACCCGGTATATACCTGACTATTATAACTATTTTATAAAATAGTACACTCGAAAAGTTTTTTATATATTTATTTTTATTATTTTTTTTTTCGTTACATTTCAATACCACCGCACGCAGAGACCGTAAATGTAAACCCATCGGAATTCACGCTTGCTTTCACCACAATACATTTTGAAACCAAGACAATGGGTTTTTATTTTTATTTTTTTTTTGCAAATTTTCTATTTCTCTTTCTTTCACGTTCTCCCCTCTTCCTACCCCCCCCCCACAACCCTATGCTCTCCCTTTCTGTTATCCTCCGCCAATACTTATCATTTTCAGTCACGAGAAAATCATTACGCTTGACGGCCAACTACCCGCCACCGCTTCTGTCACGCACGTATAGGCCACACACACACACACTCGGCGGCGACGACTGCGACAACGACGTGCTTTATGTGCGGTCATCGACAACCGACATTTTATTACCGTCCCTTCGGATAATACACTTGGGGACCTTTTTCTGTCCTCCAGGTAAATACATTGTTTTCCACTACTCCTCTTCCGCAGCCGAAAACACTATAAAAACGCTTCTTTTTCTTCTTTTTCGGTTATTTTGTATACCTATACACGCGTACATCAATAGTCTTCGCGTTTTCACGGTTACGCCTCATTTTTCCACCACGATATAATATTATTTCTATTAATTCAACGTGTTCACGCGTATTTCCCTCCTTAAAAAATGTCCTCAGATGTTGATAGTTGTTGATATTGATATACCTAATAAATACAATACATTATATCACCTAATTAATTAATAACAGATTTTATTTCATCTACATACCTGTTTAGAACCAATTGTAATTTTTTTTCGATTTTCATATTTATCTTAAGTACAGGGCGATTCACCAAGCCTGCTAACAGATATTTTTTTTATTTTAAATGCAGTTATTCAAAATCTGACTTTTTAATATACTTTAAGACCATATTTTCAAATTTTTAAACAGTGTTCCGCGAACATACAAACTACTGTTTTTCAAATGAGAACACCCTTATTCATCTACTATAAATTATACAGTAGATATTTTTTCTGAAATTTTTGACGCATCAAAATCAAAATTCGCACTAGCAGTTTTTGAGTTACTTCACTTTGAGCTTTAAGAATAAAAGGTCCATGTACCTATAGTAGGGAAGAGTTTACAACATATAAGAACTATGGTGATTTGAAAATTGTAGTCATTTATATTAACCTATCGATATGAATAATTTGTAAAAATGGCCCTAGTATTTATTATACTAGATCAAATTTCACGTCTATTTTATGCTTATGCAAAATCAGTCTTAAGAACTATTATACTTGATACAAAAATTGTAATTACTAAGAAACTACTCATTAGAATGTCAAACATTAAAATTATCCACTCAGTAGTTTACAGTAGAAAAGGAGGGGTTCTCGTTTTAAAAACAGAAGTTTGTATCGACACAGGACACTTCATAAGTAGTTCGAACAATTCAAAAATTTGAAAATATGGTCTTTGAGTATATTTGAAAATTCCAACCATCAAAATTTAAATAAATTCATTACTAAACGAAAAAATGGAGGTGTAGATCATATAATCGTTGGTATTTGTTAAAATAATATGTGAAAATGTACATAATATTATTCTCTGCGATTGTTTTAAGTTCTCGGAGTTAAACTGAAACATATTATTTTGACTTTTCGGTACAGAAAATAATCCTTCGTAATGAAGAGCACTATTGTTTCAATAATCAATTACGAAATCAATATGAAAACATACTCGGGCCACATGTATAAAACCCCCCGAAATAGTACGAAGTAACGACGTGGTTGAATTATTAGACGTATATATCGAGGCTTCTCAGACAGTACGTCGATATGTTTTGGAACCAATTATTTATGCATGTAACACTGGGTCTATATTATTCTCAGGGGATTTTCGACAAATCCTGTTATTCCGAGAAGAGCAAGAGCTCACGGGCAAAATGCCTGACTAAAAGATATTCAATATACCATTATATTGTATAGTAGGTAGGTAGTCAAAAACTTTCACTTGTTGATGAACGTTTGACACTTGTCACACAGCTTAAACATTAAACAATAATTCAAACCTCTTATACATTTTCACGTGCCATAGAACGCTGTGAATAGGAACGTTTTTTGTGGTAGGTACCTATTATAAATGGCTTAAAATTGGTTTAAATATTTTTAAATGTCACTGTGTGAAGGAAATATATCATAATAACGTACGCGGTGGTGAAAAGTTTCAAGACTCCACGGTTAATATATTTTTTTTTTTGATTTACAACAAAATAACCATCTAACCGTTTAATGAAAAATCGTTATTTTTCTTACAAATATCCAAATACGTCAGCATTACATTTTCAAAGGCTCATAAAAGTTAATTGTACGATTTTTTTTTTAATTCCAGTAAAGATAGTAAGGACAACGTATATAACTAATATTTAAATAAATTTTAAAGTTATTTTACTTTCAAACAAAACGTCGTCTATGTAAATCCAATAAATCCCACATATTATAATATTTATAAATATTAAATACTAAAAAAAACCAAAAGATTTTTTTAAATTATACTATGGATAAAAAATTATAATATAATACCATGTATAATGTATATATGAGGAAAAATGTTGGTCATTACAAGATACTTATTTTTAAATAATAAACATTAATCAAAAATGATGAAAACTGATGGATGGTTTGTGAAAATATTGAATGTTAACCCCCCCCCCCCCCAATAAATACCAACTAGATAAAATTATCTACTACAAACTACGCTCAAACTTTAAGGTTGATTTATTTTTACTGCTTTGAAAGGCTGCAACAACAGACAAAAAAAAATACTGTATCATTGTAAAACCAATACAATTTAGTTAATTGATTGAATATTATTAGAACTACATCTAAATTACTTGATATAGATAAGTATGATGAATTTTTAACTAACTATGAAGACAATTTAAAATTTAAACCAATAAAATAATTCATAACTGTAATATTTGTAGCTGTATTAAATTTAATTATAAAAGTATTATTCACAAAAAGCAGGAATCTATCTATTTAAGTCTTGAGTAGGGTAGTACACACTAAAATTAATACTGTGGTTATTTTATAAAGCAGTAACGTTATCTAAGAACATTTATTATAATTTTTAGTGATTTCTTATTTTTTTTTTATACTATCAAAAAATTGTATACAAGTTTCAAACTACAGTAGTTTGAAATAAGTGATAACTATCTACCTAATAAATAATGCATCGAACTATATTTATGTTCCATTAGGAATATGTTTAAATTGAAACATAAGTTAATGCTCAAGAAAATAAAAAATCACTATAATTTATAATATATAAATATTTAATTTCAAATTTACAGTTTTGAAATATATAAAAACAAAAATGACCGGGACTTATGTTTTGGGATTCGTATCTGATATAAAATATGTGAATAAAATCATTTAAATAATAATATATTCAAAACACAAAAATATATATTATGTCGAAGAAAGTACAAAATGTTGTTTTATAATAAATGGACGAAGACATTTGTCTTATACATACTTCCGAGATAATAAATTTTGCCTTTGAGTTATCAACTATACTTCTGGTAAAGTGAAATCATCATCTAAGTGTATATTCTTGTTTATGACATGGATATTGTAGTGAATCATTCAAGCTGTTCGAAGTGTATTCTTTCTAATAATATTCATTTCAGAATTTCAGTTCTTCATATAACAATTTATTATTACATTATTTTTGTTTGAATTGCTTTTGAACAGATAACAATTAATTTTCAAATAATAATATACATAAATTTAAATTTAAATTTCCATTATGAAAATGGATGGTATTATTACATGGTATTACATTATAATAACGTCTTACTGACTTAACACTTAACTCTTTTTATTTGCAAGCAATATTATAGAATCTGAATCAGTTGATACAGTAAGAATATAGGCTAAAAGTAACAAATATGCTATAGACCATTAACATTATTTTGATGAAAGGAGCCATCCATTGATGACACTTCCTATGATTACTTAATTATTGTAGTAATTTTTTTTATATGTACAATATATCATGACACTACTTGTGCTCTTGGCACTTTATACCCTAAAAATGCATTTAAAGATAAGTTGGTCAAAAAATACAAAATAAAAACTACATTAAGTTAATCAGCATTCAGTATCCCCAGAAACACATTTTCTGTTTAACGATCTATACGTATTAGTATATCGGAAAAAAATCACACTATTGCATCAAAATCTCAGACAAATAAATAAAGAATAATATTATAACACACCTGTTTTTAATAAAATGACACACATTTATTTCATTTTAATTCAGAAAATAATATCATACAACTCAGTTTAAAATATTTCCTTGAAAGTTTCTATATTTAGTCCTTAATGAAGGGATAGGGATATTTTATTTTAGGTGAACTTTTTTGTTATGAATTTACTAATAGACCTTTACCTGTTATTATCTCGTCTGTATTTTCTTCACCGGTATGCTGGGAAGTAATCCTTCGAAAATGTTCAACTTGACAATATGTTTTTATAATGCATAAAGTACAATATTGTGTAAAAGGTTGCATGTTTAATAGCAAAAAAAAGTACAAAGACAAAGTGTTTTCGTCACAAATGTTGAAAAACAAATAGAAATTTATTATTTAAAAAATTAACACAAAAAACAACAACATTGGCAGTCACTCTTCTGTTGTATATGCCTGTTTAGTGGGTTTTGTGTGTACCTATCGTCATTGAGTAGGTCACTGTAATAGATGTGTTCAATTTAAATTTAATGATGTATTATTGTATTATATACAAAAAGCAATAATGTATTATTAGTGGAGACGATGGTTAGCCTAAATCATTAAGGATATTTTAGATGATTATAATATTATAACTGGTCTAAGGCGAAACACTTAAGCAAAAATGTATGTCATTGTGAGTTGTGACATAGTTTAAGCTACCATACTACAAAAAATTATAACAATAATTATAAAAATTCTAACCTCACTGTACCCCTATACAGACGTGGGTACTACAAATATTTTCACCAAGTACATTACGCCACATTTCATTACTATATTTTTACAATACAACATTAAATTATTTAAATTATTCAAATATGTTTAAAACAATTTTTATTTCATACATTATGAACTTTTACAATTCTACAAATCCCTGGCTCCTGGCATTAATTATAAAAACGTGAGCATAGGTGTAATATTTTTACTAGTTAAATTATTGGCTAATTACCATTTACCATTATAAAAACTGTGCATTACAATCATAATAAATGATAATAAAACAAATATATCTTCCGCCAACGTAAATGAGAAGTGCCATGAAGTATATTGATATCATATTATAAGGATATTCTATAAATAAAAACTATTAATACAACAAAATATAATAAACTAATATCCAAACGATTGAATAATTACTCTAATTGTGTATTTGTAAAATAAAAATAAAACAACTTAAAAATCGTCTAATGCGTACTATTTTAAACGACGACAAATAAATCAAACTTAGGGAAGCTACTTTAATATATAACTTTACACTTTATATATATATTCAAAATTCAAACAATAGGGTTATTGAAACTTTGCATACAAATTACTCTGAGGTCGATGTGAAAAATGGCTAGGTAGTTGGAATTGAAATTAGAAGCCGAAGAGTTATACCTACACCTTCCAAAATGTTTTAACATCGTATAATTGCACGATAATATAACAGCTCAGAGACCTCGAGAAAAATTAGACCCATTTGTAATGAGATAGTATTTAATGAAATCGAAATGTTCCTATTTAATAACTAACCATTTAATGTATATTATATCTACCTAAATGAATAACATAATAAATTATAATAGTTTGAGTTAAACTTTCTAAAAATTTCATAATTTTGTTTCTAAAAATACGAACATGTTCAGGTACCAAATATTTTCATCTGGTCCATTTTTCAGGACTGATTTAACCAAATCAAAGAATTGGATAAATACAAATAAGTTTTAATACAACACATATTTTTTATTCATAGTATACATGATACAATTTTAAGCAAACATGTTTAAAAAATACTCAGGAATATTGTATTATTTTATCAAATATCTTGAAAATTAAGATTAGTTAGGTATCAATGAGCTTGAATTGACTTCTGTATTATTTTTCACCGACAGATATACTCAAAAAAAAGTGCATTGGCCCAAACAATAATATTATTATTCACAATGGAATAAAAAGTCATTTAAAATAAAAAATAATTGGATTGCAATAAAAATAATTGAATATTAAAAACTAAATCCGTTTATGTTAACCCTAGTAATTAAATGGTCTATTAAACGCTCTGTAATAATTATCATAAAATATAATAATTGGATTTAATGAGATGGTAATCGAATTGAATTTATCGAATGTATCACAGTATAATTAATCGAGTAAGATAAAATGGCAATATGATTGTGTCAGTTGTAGACATACCTATAATATATTATGTTCTCAAAGTAAATTTAATTTTTACAAAGATTATTGATTGAACACATAATTGATTTGTTAATCAGTTTAGGGATCGAAAATACCTTACAGATTATCCTATACAGTCGCAAGTATCATTGTTATCTCCAAATTCATATTGCTTAAATTGTATTGGGAACATATTATATATTTATATTGTTCCCGCTAATATAATTTATAAGATAAAGGTTATATATTATGAAATATTATATCAAATAATTTCCATTTCAATTCAACCTCAGATATTGTGCACTGAAATATTTATTTCAAAGATATATATATATACTATACAAAATATGCCATTTACTCAAAGTCCAAAATATTAATTATTGTTTCAGTTGTACATAATGAACATCGGTATTCTTTGATAAATAAAAACATTAAATATTAGTATGTAACAGTATATTTTACATATTTTTTACTCATCAGTCGTCAATATTAAATAACTGTAGACATGTTCAGAATACCTAAATTAATCATTTTAGTTTCGTTGTTTTATAATAATGTATGCGACAAAAAAATTATTTTAGTTACAATAGATAATATGTAATATTATTAAGGTAATTCGATAAGTTGGTAGTTAAACTAGTAATAATTATATTATACTTTTACATCAATACATTATAATAAGGTATAAATTTAAAAAAACAACAACAACATAATTACTTCTCAAAATATATTTTGGTATTATTTAAAATCGTACTAAACCGGTCAAAATAATAATGCATCATACATTTTACTTTAATATTTAATTGAATAAAAAATGTATAGTATATTACTTTACTTATATTAACTTTAGGTTTGTAAGTTAAATAAACAAGTCAAATTCTATTGAACATGTATAATATAGTTTATTAATATTTAATATTATGTTGGTAATATTATTTACTATTGCATTTTGAAACACTTAGGTATGACTTTTTTATAGATAAAGGACAATTTTTTTCAGGGTTTTAAGCGAATATTAATTTTTTGTCATCAAATATATTTTCATAATTTACAGTGGGTTTTTTTTTAATTTAACAAAATATGCTTTATAAAATAATTATTCTACTGCAAATTAACATCTAATCACGGGGTATAAATATGTGGGTTTTGTTTCTTGTGAACCTCTCTTTATTTTGTTTGCATTCAACACGTAACGTGCTTTGTGAATCAATTCGGTTTATACAACATGGAGATAAAAAGCTTCCGAAACTACGTGACATGAGTAACTTCACCTGGTATATCATATATGTTGTTACATTTGTATTATATATTATATATATATATATATATTCTATACGAAAAATTTTACTACCTTATACTGGTTTTTTTTTTATTTTGATTCACACAAGGTATTTTGATTCTTCACTGATGTATTGACAAATCAGTACCTAAATTAAATATTTATTTGTCAAAAAAATATTATTTATTATAGGTACATAAAATTTATATTTTTTTTTATACATAATTAATCATAAAAATTAAACGAGTCGTATACTCGTATAGGGCGTTCACGTCAATAATAACGATTTAAAATGGATTTGGCAAATTTAAGGACATAGCTTGAAATGTATATAGCTATATTTTCAAAAGTTACAAACTTCATGAAAATTCACAAACAAAAAAAAGTCCTATGTTGTACCAGAATGGAAGAGAATATTTGAATATATTAACGAACCGTTAAATAAAGTTTTACCATTCCCGACATCTTATTATATAGGTATAATATTTATAATGCACATAATCTCAATAGGTACACGAAAAGTAATTTTTCATTTTTACTTGTGTAATGGCGAAAATTAATATCTTAATAAATAAATTGTGTGCACTGTGGTACTACTTTTGGTAAATTTACATCCGTAAGTTAAAATACAAATAATATCTCGCAAATATTTAATATTGTACATTAGTAAATTTAGGCAGTGACCCATTTTTCGTTTGTTTTCACATAGCGTTAGTATTAAATATTATTACTAAAAAAATATATCCCTATGACTATAATTATAATATATATTGTATAATCTTTATTAATCCGTTTGCATAATAAAGTTTAATAAAATGTGTAGTATCTTACAGAAATGGTACTAAAATTAAATGTTCAGTTGTTTAATTATTGATAAAAAATCAACCTGTCTGAAACTATAATAATATTCACTTTCGGACATATTCGTTAAACATTATATATTTGTTCAAATTGTTTATTCTAATAATTCTTTTTTTATTTATTCTTGTTTCAGTATCAACTACTTAGGTTATTAGCTTAAATAATTTACAACAAAACAAATATTAGCTACCTACATAAAAATAAATACAAGATGGTTTTCTTAGACTAAGTATTGCATATTTACAAGTCTTAGAAATGTAATGGTTTTTTCGATAATTCCTTATTTTAATTGTATTTGTGTTAATCTTATTAGAAATTTTAATATTAGTTAATAATATGTACTCCAATATAAGAATGTAGAACATAGTTATATGTATTATATTTTTAATAAAATAAATAATATTTAAAATGACCATGCCTATTTTAAAATGTATTATTGGTTTCATTATTAAATAATCAATAAAACCAATAGTTAAAAACAATTTTATAATTTTGAAAAAGTAAATCCATTTTATGAAAATGTATTCATATGTTCAAATGTAAAAAGAAAAAGAAAAAAAATATTAACACATAAAATTAACAAAATTAGTAATCAAAATAAATTTAATATGAAATACGAATATAACAAACACTAAACAATATTGTACACTGCTTGTAGAGTGTATACGTTTGTGTGCTGTATAGACTTATAATTATAACCATAGATAAAAGATAAATTGTTATGATTATAACAAAAAGGCTGGAAAAAAAATTTTCTAATCCTGGACATAATCAGGTCCGTGAAGTTAGCGGAAAAATGTGAGCACTAATTTCCGCTATACCACTACTATTTAGTGCTCAATTAGTGCTAATCAACGGAACTATTTTCAAAATTAGTGCTGTAGTCAGTCAAAAGTTACAGGGGGGCTCACCTTTCTCCGCTAACTTCACGTAGCGGGTTCAACACCAGCACCAAAATCCGCTATAGCACCAAAATTTAGTGCTGAATTAGTGCTATTCGATGGTACAGTTTTCAAAATTAGTGCTGTGTTTTCCATCGAGTTATGCGATTTTCCGCATTTTGTCCCAGCGGGTGCACCTTCAGCACCAAAATCCGCTATAGCACCAAAATTTAGTGCTGAATTAGTGCTA